>NW_024881293.1:10625000-10854185 GCF_018691265.1 Tyto alba | reverse complement strand
GGTCCCCCAGCACCGTGAATGCTGCCCCGCCCCGCCGGGGTAGCGCAGGCGGGGATACCCCTCCGCAACCCCCCACCCCCCACCCCACACCCCGAGGTTCAGCACATGCAACGCGCCCCCTCGCCCGGTGCAAGGCCGGTATTGCAGAGCCCCCGCCCTTGCAAAGCCCCTCCCGCACCCGTGCGAGGTCGTGTTCCTTGGTCGCCCCCCCCGGTGCAATATCCCCAATGTCCCATTTCCCTCCCCCCCCCCCCCCAATGCAATGTCCCCAATCTCCCCTTCCCCCCCCCCCGGTGCAATAGCCCCAATATCCCCATTCCCCTCCCCCCCTATGCAATGTCCCCAATCTCCCCCTTTCCACCCCCCCCCCCCGGTGCAATACCCCCAATGTCCCCGTTTCCCCTCCCCGCGGTGTCCCCTTACGGCTCGCGCCACCCCGCGCCCCTCCTGCCGCCCTGCGCATGCGCGCGGCGCCCGCACCCGTTCGAAACCCCCGCGCAGCACCGCCGCCCCGCCGCTTATTGGCCGGCGAGGCGGCCAATAGGAGCCGGTCGAGGGAAGCCACGCCCACCCCCCCCTCCGCCAGATGGGATGACGCTCGAGGGGCGGGGCCAAAGCGCCCCGCGCCCCACAGCGCCCCCTAGTGCCCTGCGCCGCCACTGCCCAGCGCCCCCCAGTAACCGACCAGCGCTCCCAGTGCTCCCAGTGCCCTGCGCCAGCACCACCCCGTAACTGCACCAGTGCCCCCAGTAACTGCACCAGTGCCCCCCAGTAACTGCACCAGCACACCCCGTAACTGCACCAGCACCGTCCTGCGCCAGCTCCACCCAGTGCCCCCCAGTAACTGCACAGTGCCTCCCAGTGCCCTGCGCCAGCACCACCCCGTAACTGCGCCAGCACCATCCTGCGCCAGCTCCACCCAGTGCTCCCCAGTAACTGCACCAGTTTCCCAGTGCCTCCCAGTGCCCTGCACCAGCACCACCCGGTAACTGCGCCAGCACCACCCCGTAACTGCACCAGCACCACCCTGTAACTGCACCAGTGCCCCCCAGTAACTGCACCAGTGCCCCCAGTAACTGCACCAGCACCACCCCGTAACTGCACCAGCACACCCCGTAACTGCACCAGCACCATCCTGCGCCAGCTCCACCCAGTGCCCCCCAGTAACTGCACCAGTGCCTCCCAGTGCCCTGCACCAGTGCCCCGCCGTAACTGCACCAGTGCTCCCAGTGCCTGCGCCAGCACCACCCCGTAACTGCGCCAGCACCACCCCGTAACTGCACCAGTGCCCCCCAGTAACTGCGCCAGCACCACCCCGTAACTGCACAGCACCATCCTGCGCCAGCTCCACCCAGGGCCTCCCAGTAACTGCACCAGTGCCTCCCAGTGCCCTGCACCAGTGCCCCCAGTAACTGCACCAGTGCTCCCAGTGCCTCCCAGTGCCCTGCACCAGCACCACCCGGTAACTGCGCCAGCACCACCCCGTAACTGCACCAGCACCATCCTGCGCCAGCTCCACCCAGTGCCCCCCAGTAACTGCACCGTGCTCCCAGTTCCCTGCACCAGCACCACCCAGCACATCCCAACAACTGCAACCAGCCCCACCCAGCGCCTTGCACCTGCACTGCCCAGTGCCTCCAGCACCTTCCATCAGGGCTCCCAGAGCCCTGCACCAGCCCCACCCGGCGCCTCCCAGTTACCCTGCACCCCCATGTTAATGGCAAAAGCCCCCCGGGGTCCCCCGCCAGCACACAGGACCCCTCATCCCCATGGCAGGGTGGCAGGATGGGGCAGGGGGAACACAGAAAAGTGACACCACCACCCCCGCCCCCCAGTTTTGCGATCCCACAGCATCAGCACTACACACTACCCACTCAGGAACAAACCTCTCTTTCCCCCCACCTCCGGTAACACTGCACACCGCTGCCCTTCGCCAGCCCACCCCCCCCGCCATTGGCGAGGAGGAAAACCCCCCCTTTCCCCACCCCCGCCCAGTCCCCACGGCTCAGACGGTGGCTTCGATTTCGGGGGGCTCATCCTCCCCCAGCAGGCTGTAGGCCGCGTGGGTCTGGAAGGGTCGCTGCAGCGGGTGCGCCAGCAGCTTGGCCATGCAGTTGTGCAGCTCCACCGCCGGCCCCGCCAGTGACACCTCGTACTTGTAGTTGGTGCCTTTGGTGTCCAGGCTGCTGAAGAAGGCGTACATCTCCTGGGGGGGACCACAAACACACAGGGTGACACACCCACCCCCCCCATTGCAATGGGGGGACACACCCAATTCGTATTTACCTTCCAGCTCATCTCGTCGTCCTTCTCCTCCGCCCCGTTGTGGATGTAAACACGTCGAAGAAGAAGTAGGGACACTGGAGCGTCTTCTGCGGGAGAAGCCGGGAACGGCGCCGGGATGGAGCCAGAGCTGACTTCACCCGGAAGAAGAGGGGGACACGAGGGGTGGGGGACACAAGGAGAGGGACACACACACACACACCTCTACCTTCATGTGCTCCGACATGGAGAACTGGGGCTGGCAGCCCGGGCGGCCGAACACCAGGATGGTCCGGACCACGTAGGGCGTGGGATGGTCTGTACGTTCTCCGTCACCGGCAGCTCGATCTTCTGCTGGCTGCGCCGGCGGGGAGGGAACACACACACACAGACAGGGAGGCAGCTCAGGACCCCCCATAGGCTCAGGCCCCTCTCCTCCCCACCTCGTTAAAACTTAATGAGTGTCCGCTGACAGCTCTGGGCTGGGAAAGCAGCACCCTTCCCCCCCCACCCCCCCCCAACCCCAAGAAGCTCTTTGGGTTAAAGCTGCGCGGCGTTTTTACAGCAAAGCAGAAAATTCGTAGTGAGATGGGAGCTGTGAACCACCCCCCCCCTCAGCAGCCCCTGTCCCCCCCTCACCCGTACTCACATCAGGTTGAAGAGTCCCTCCAGATCTGCAGCCCCAGGTAAGGACCGATCCTGGCACCCAGACGCCTGCCCACCCCCAGGGACGTCCTGCACCCAGACCCACACTGGGGCACCCAGGGAGATCCCGTGGAGGGAGGAGACGGCACTGGGCACTGCGGAGGGACCAGGGTGAGGAGGAAACACCAATAAATGTGTGTTTGGTGGGTTGTCAGGGGGCTTGGTTCAACCCTCCAGCCTCAAACACTGACGCTCTGTGCTGCGGCCGGCTCGGCTGTGCCGGGGTTGCCAGTGAGGCCACAGAGCTGCTGCCACCCGCAGACAACAGGCTTGAAGGGTCCCCACTTTGCCTTGAGGGACCCTGTTTGCACCCAAGGGACCCCTCGTTTGCACCCAAGGGACTCCTCGGGGTCCCGGCCCCCCCCCAAACCCCAGCCCCACAGGCGGTGGGATACTGAATGACTTGCAGACGACGGTCTCCAGGTCGTAGAGGCAGCTGCAGACCTCGCGGGGTCCGAGGTGAACCCTGAGAGCTGAGAGGGGTGGGGGTGAGGGGGGGGCTGGGCTCCGTGCCCCCCCCCTCTCATCCCCTGTCCCCACCACTCACCCACGTGGCGTCGTTGTTCACCACCACCAGCGCGAACTCGTGGCACTTGTCGATCTTGTGCTTCGTCCTCACGAACATCTCGATCATCTTCTGGGAGATGTTCAGCGCGTTGGTCTTGGATCTGCCGCGGGGGACGGAGCTCAGCGGGACCAGCGTGTGTGTCCCCACCCCCCCCGTGATGACAGGGACAGCAAAGCCAGGGTCCCCAGGGCCAGCCCACCTAGGAGCAGCCCTCCAACGCTCACCCATTAAAAGATTCCAGTTTGGGCAGAGCCATCTCCTCCGCCAAGTCCAGCAGATGATCTGTGTGGAGGAGCCACTCCTGAGCACCCCGCAAAAACCCCTCGCAGCCCTCACCGTGGCGTCGGGGCTGCGCCACACTTTCCCCCCCCCCCCCCCCCGCCACCCCCCCTCCCAGACACCCACCACCTTCTCGGGGCAGTTCACCCGTGGCGTTTTGACCTGGACCTCGGCGGGGGCGCGGGGCCGGGCCAGGCGGTGCCGTCGGGCACAGCGGTGCTTTGGGGGCTGTCGTCGGCGCTGGCCGCCTCCCCTCCCCCTCGCTGCGGTTGCCCACGCTGGCCTGGGCGCTCAGCGCCCGGTCCTCAGCACCCTCGGGGTTTGAGCGGGTCCTGGGCCGCGGCTCCGGCGCCTTTTCCTCCTCCTCCTCGGCAGCGCTGCCCGGCTCCGACGTGTCCATCGCGCAGCCGCGCTCCATGGCGGCTCCGGGGACCGATGCCGGGTGGCTGTGGGGTGTCAGTGCTGCTGCAGCCCTGTGCCCCCCGGGGCCACCCCCCCCCGGCTCCGTGTACCCCCTGCTTACATCCCCCCCCACCCCATGCCCTCCCCAATCTGTGCATCCCCTGCTGACGACGACCCCACTCATGCCCCCCCCACTCTGTGCACCCCCTGCTCACATCCCCCCCACCCTGCTGCACCCCCTGTTCACATCCCCCCTGCCCACGCCCCCTCAATCTGTGCACCCCTGCTCACAACCCCCCACCATGCACTCCCCCAATCTGTGCACCCCCTGCTCACGCCCCCATCCACTCTGTGCCCCTCCCCGCACCCCCTGCTCACGCCCCCTTCCACTCTGCATCCCCCCAGTCTCTGCACCCCCTGCTCACATCCCCCCCGCCCCCCAATCTGTGCACTCCCTGCTCATGACCCCCCCACCCTGCACCCCCCACTCACGACCCCCCCACACTCTGCTTCCCCCTCACTCTATGCACTCCCTGCCCCATACCCCTCCCTTCGAGCCCCCCCACCACCCCACGCCCCCCCCCCGCTCTGTGCACCCCCTTGCTCATGTACACCCTGCCCCCATGCCCCCCCAATTCACATCGCCCCTGCCCCACGCCCTCCCCAATCATTACACCCCCTGCTCGCATTCCTCCCGCTCCGTGCGCCCCCTGCTCATGTACAACCTGCCCCACGCTCCCTCCACTCTGTGCACCCCTGCTCACGTACACCCCGTCTCCCCCACACACACACTTCGTGCACCCCCTAGCTCGCACCCCCCACTGCCCCCGCCCCCCCCCCCCCCCCCCGTTCCACGCACCCCCCGCCCCACCTTCACCCTCCGGCACCATGCACTCACTGTTCACCTACTCCCTCCCCCCAAATCCACGCACCCCCCTCACCCCACGGCGCGCGCTCACCCTCTCCCGGCCGCGCGAGCCCCGCCCTATCCCACCCGGAAGCGACGCCGCGCAAGGTCTGCTGGGACTTGTAGTTCCCCGAGGTTCCCCCCCCCCCCCCCCGGGCACGTGGGGCCAGGAGCACCCATGCGCTCCCCCCCGCACCCCCAGCACCCATACACACCCTCCTCCACCCACGCGCCGCCCCCTGCACCCCAAATATCCATGCGCACCCCCCTGCACCATCCCTCTGCACCCCCCCGTGCACAGCCCCAGTGTTCCGAACACCCGCGCAGCACCCCTGCGCTGCCCAACTGCCCCCCTCCGCACCCTAAATACCCCTTTGCACCCCAAACACCACCCTCCAGCCCCTAAGCACCCACGCGCTGCCCACACCCCTTGGGCTGGCTCCCTCCTGGCCTCGCACACCCAGCACCCCACGCAATGCCTCCTAGCACCCCAAATGCTTGTGCACACCCCTGCGCACCTCTCCTAAATGTTCTGGGTGCCCTTCCCTTGCCTCCCCCCCCCCCCCCCAAATTCCATGGGGTGCTCATGGGTGCAGAGCTGGGTGTATTCTCCTGCCTGGGTGCGAGGGAGCCCGGTGCATGGAGAGGGGTCCAGCATGGCACGGTGGGGCACAGCAGGGAAGGATGGGGTTTTTTTTGGGGGGAGGAGGGGGTGTCAAGCCCCCCAGGATGGCTCCACCGCCCACCCGGGGCACGGGGCAGCGCAACGGTTAAGCGCGGGAGGCTGCGCCTGCCGAGGAAGAGGAAATCTCTGCAGGAACAAGGACAGGGAAAGGCCCAGGGGCAGGGGCTGGCGGCACAACTGGGACGTGCTGGGAGCTCCGCCGTGGAACGGGGCCGAGCCGTGGGGCGTCGCGGGCAGGAGGAGGCCGCCATGGAGAGGGCAAGTGGGGTGTCCCACGGGATGGGTGCTGCCAGGGGATGGTCCCGTGTGGCCGGGGCCTCCTCGTGCCTCTGCCCGCTTCCCCTGCCATGGCACGGGCATCTCCCGCCCCGCACTGCAACTGGGAGGGGGAAACTACGGCCAGTGGGCCGGTGGCCAAAATTCATCCCCCCGGCCCGGTGGGTGTCAGCCCCTCGGTCCCCCGGGGTCGGCTGGAGCGGGCAGACACACCCTGCTCCCCACACAGCACCCACTGAGCGAGGAGGAGGAGGAGGAAGAGGAGGAGGAGGAGGAAGAGAGATGGCGGGGGATGCCGAAGGCTACGAGGAGCACATCGCCGGGCTGCTGGCGACGGTGGCCCAGCTGCATCGAAGGGCCGAGCAGCTGCAGCACCGCACGAGCAGGTACCGGTGGGGGGTGGCGGTGGGGTACCGGGGCTGTCACCACCTGTGTGTGTGCCCCCCCACCCGCATCTCTGGTCTTCGTCACCCCACAGGGAGGATGAGGAGGGCTGGGAGGGCATCGCCAGCCTCCCCGCTGCCAGCCCACAGCCCCGCACCTCGACAGCACGCTCCACACCGCTGCTGCTCGGGAAGGTGAGTGCACTGTGCCGAGCTGTGCCGAGCTCTGCTGAGCTGTGCCAAGCTGTATTGAGCTGTGCCAAGCTGTGCCGTACTGAGCTGTACCGAGTTGTACTGAGCTGTGCCATGCCCTGCTAAGCTGAATCCAAGCCATGCTGAGCTGAGCCGTGCTGTACCAAGCTGTGCTGCGCTGTGCTGAGCAATGCTGAGCTGTGCCATACCGAGCTATACCGAGCCGTGCCGTACCGAGCTGCACTAAACTGTGCCAAGCCACGGCGAGCCGAGCTGTGCCTGCTCCAGGGACCTGACCCTGGCCACGCTCCCTCTCCCCAGCTCACAGCCCTGACCTCTTCACCGACCTGCAGCACGCCGTGAGCTCGCTGGAACGCGCTGTTTTCTCCCGGCACCGGCAAGCACCAGCGCAACCCATGCCGGGCGAGGAGTGGGCACGGGCGGCCAAGGTGAGCCGCAGCGGCACCGTCAGCCCCGGCACCAAGGGGATGGACGCCGGCTGATGGGTCCCATATCCCCAGAGCCTGGAGGAGCTAAACCGGGCACCAGGCTGGACCGGGAGGGCGATGCACCGGGACCCAGAGGAGGGAGCGGCACGGGGCTGCCAGCAGAGGAGGCGGCGAGGAACGTGGCACTGCGGGCGGCCCTGGGGCGCCGGGATGAGGAGCTGAACCGGGCCACCACCTCGCTGCGGGCGCTGCGGGGGGAGCGCGACCGACTGCAGCAGAAGGTGGGTGCTGGGGGGGGGCGGGGTGGGCACTGCCCTGGTTCAGGGAGTCAGGGTGTCACCGGAGCTGCCCCGGGGCTCAGCCCGGTGCTTGGCGCAGGTCCGGGAGCTACGGGATGCTCTGTCCAGGCTGGAGGAAACTGGGGGCTCTGGCAGCGACACCCCTGGGCTTAGCAGCCCCCCAGGGCAGGGGAGCCCGGGCTGCCCCAGGTGAGTGGGGTCAGGCTGTGGCTGTGGCGTGAGGTGGGGGGGAGGGAGGGGCTCGGCAGGTGGGATCGTGCCCCGGTGCTGGGCTCTGCCTGTCCCCTCCACAGGGCTCGCCCCAGTGCGGCAACAGTGCTGAGCCCCACAGCCCCCTCTCCCCCCAACCCTCGGAGGGTGCCAGCCAGGAGCATGAGGTGCAGGTGCAGCAGCTGCAGGGGTGAGTATCCCCCCCCTCTCAACCCCACAACCCCCCAGCTCCTGGGGACCGCTGAGCCCTCGCCGGTTTGGGGAAACTGAGGCACGGCTGCGTGGTTGCCGGCGGTGCCCAGGTACTTGGGGAGGCTGCAGGAGGTGAACCGGCGGCTGGCAGCTGCGCTGCAGGACTGCAAGAGCGATGCGGAGCGGCTCAGCATGGTGCTGGGCCAGCACGAGTCCTGCAGCACCGCCCTGCGCCTGGCCCTGCGCTGCAGGTGGGGACAGGGATGGGGGACACACACACACAAAGTTGGGGGGGGACACACACAGCCCGCAGTGCCACGCTGAACCCCTGTCCCTGCAGCGAGCGCTGCGGGGGGCTTACGCCGCCCTCCTCGACTTGATGCGGGGAAAGATGGGCCGGAGGATGATGATGGCCGTGGAGGTGAGTGCCAGGCTGGGGGAGTGCTGGGGAGATGATGGGGAAGATGCTGGGGGAGTTACCGGGGGGGGGATGTTGGGGGGGTGCTGGCGGATGTCGGGGGGATGTAGGAGGGATGCAGCAGGATGAGCAGGGAATGCTGGAGGGGTCTCAGGGGATGTTGAGGGGATGCAGGGAGGATTTGGGGGGACGGCGAGGGGACATGGGGAAGGTGCTGGGGGGACGCTGGGCAGATGCTTACGGGTATCGGGGGGATGGAGGAAGGATGGGGGGAACCCCAGTCCCCAGCACAGCCCCAGTGGGCACATACTGGACAAGGCCTAGGAGCAGCGGGGGAGCAGAGCCCCGGATGCAGGTGGGGGTCCAGCCCCCCACCAACGGAGGGGCCGCAGGTCCTGGGCCGAGCGGAGCCGGACGGCCAGGAGGAGAGCGGGGAGAGCGGCTCCCCGGGCTGCAGAGGTACGGGGGGAGGACACAGGGAGGGGGCACGATCCCGGGGCAGGGCACTGTGCCCACCCCAGCCATGTCCCCATCCCCACAGCAACCCCGCACCCCTCGGGATGGAGGAGGGGGCCCTCCGCGAGCACATCCGCCGGCTGCGCACGGAGCAGGCAGCCGTAGAGGCGTCCCTCCGCGACGCCCCGGCACCCACCAGCACCCACTGGAGCAAGGACACCCGAGCCCGGGCTGAGCAGGTGCTGCGGGATGCCAGGGCTCTCCTGCCTGGCTGGAGGCGGCCGGAGAAAGCGGAGCTGCTGCAGGACTTGGCAATGCTCAAGGTGAAATGCAGGGGGATGAAGGGATGGGGAGCAGACACCCGGCTTTCTGCAGGGTCCAGGCTTTGAACAGAGCAGCTGGGAGAAGGGCGGGGGGGTTGGGGCCGTGCCTCAGTTTCCCTTGCCCGGTGGTGACGCTGCTGCCCTGTCAGGAAGCCATGGCCGACCTGAAGACGCGGCTGCAGCTGGTGGAGAGGGAGAAGCGGGGACTGGAGCTGCTGGCAGCCGGACAGGGGCCGCGGGAGGCTGCACTGCGCCTGGTGCTCCAACATCTGGAATGGGAGCGGGATGGGGGGTCCGGCGCCTCCCCAACCCCTCCAGCAGCTCCAGCAGCAGCGAGGAGGTAAGAATCCCGCCGACATCCCCACGGGGACCCTCCGCAGGGCTGGGAGGGGGAGGTTTCCCTAAGGATGGGACCCACAGCCAGACTCTGCAGGATGCCCAAACCGGCCGGGCAGGAGCAGCGGCTCCCAGCACCCTCAGGACCTGGAGAAGATGGGTGAAGAGCTTCTCCACCCTGGCCCGGTAAGAGAGCTCACCAGCATTCTGCGGCCGTGCCACGGGGAGCCGTGGCCGGGCTGGCTGCCATGCAGGTGTCCCCAGGACCGAGGAGCTGCGTGCCCGGGTGCGGGCCCTGGTGCTGTCCCTGGAGCGGAGCAGCGCTGTCAGCCGCGCGCAGCAAGCACAGTGTGTCACCGTCACCGTGGATTTGTTCCACGCACACAGGTGGGCAGGAAGAGCAACAACCCCCACCACCAACCCCGGCACCCCAAAACCTGGTGCCTTCCTGCATGTCCTGGATGCGCATCCCCCCCGTGCATGCCCCAGATGCACGGTCCCTTCCTGCGCACCCCAAAAACACTCTCCCATATTGCATATCCCCGATGCATGGGCCCTACCTGCACACCCCTAAAGCGTGGTCCCTTCTTGCACACCCCAAAAGCACGGTCCCTTCCTGCACACCCCTGATGCACAGTCCCTTTCTATACACCCCAAAACTAGAGTCACTTTGTGCACACCCCAAAACCATGGTCCCCCCTGCCCACCCCAAACCCCCAGTCCCCTCCAGCACACCCCAAAACCATGGTCACATCTTATGCACCCCTTTATTCCCAGTCCCTCCTGCCCACCCCAAACCCCCCAGTCCCCTCCTGCACACCCCAAAATCACAGTCCCCACCTACATACCCCAAAACCATGGTCACATCTTACACACCCCTTGATGCACAGTCCCTTCCTGCACACCCCAAACCTACAGTCCCTTTGTGCACACCCCAAAACCACGCTCCCCACCTGCCCACCCCAAACCTCCAGTCCCCTCCTGCCCACCCCAACCCCCCCAGTCCCCTCCTGCCCACCCCAAACACAGTCCCCCCTGCACACCCAAACCCCAGTCCCCCCTGCACACCCAAACCACACTCCCCTCCTGCCCACCCCAAACCCCCCACTCCCCTCCTGCCCACCCCAAACCCGGGCCACATCTTGCAATCCCTTCCTGCACACCCCCCGATGCCCGGGTCCCTTCCTACGCACCCCAAACCCACGTTCCCTCCCCACCCCCCACCCCACGGCCCTCCTTGCCCCCTGCTTGGGTGCCCCGGGGGGGTTGGGGGGGGGGGGTGTTGTCCCCTGGGTGTTGAGCGTGTCCCCCCGCAGCACGCTGGCCCTGGCGTACCGGGGGGCCCGGCGGAAGCAGGCGGCTCAGCTGCGGCGCCTGGAGCTGCAGGCGGGTGCCCTGCGACGGCAGCACGCCCGGCAGGCGCAGGCGCTGGCCCGCAGCCTGCACACCCTGGAGCAGGGGACGGCCGACACCGAGACCTGCATCTAGGGGGACACCCCCACCCCCTCACGTCACCCCCCAAAGCCCCTCCCGTGCTTCGAGGCGGCTGCTGTATCCCCAGGGAGAATAAACCACTGATGCTCGTGGCTCGGCCAGCCCCCCACCACGTTTGGGGAGCTTTGGGCTTGGGGAGGGGGTCACACAGCCAGACCCCCAGCTCGGCTTGTCCCAGTGGGGTCGGGGACAAAGGCTGCCCCTTCCCCGCCACCCCCACTATCTCCTGGCGCAGATGAAGCCATTTCGTTATCCCTGACGTGGGATCAAAGGTGATGGCGGTGGCCGTGGCGGCCGGGGCCCATGCATATTCAGGAGGGAAGAGGAGCAGTGACCCTGCGCCGGGGGCAGCCTCGCCACGCAGGGGGGGCCCCACCAGCAGGGCTGTGCCGGGCGGGGGGGGGGCGGCGGGGGCTGCTGCAGGGAGCGGGGGGCTCAATCCAGCAGGCTGAATCCCAGCATGGTGGGGCACAAGGGTAGCGGGAGCTGGGCTGAGTGTGGGTCTCCGGTGGGAGGATGCACAGGGCTGTGGGGCAGCCCAGGGCTTGGGCGCGCCATGGGGTGGAAGGGAAACTGAGGCACGGAGCTCTGGGTAGGCTGAAGCGGTGGCCTGTGTCTCCCCGGAGAGATCCTGCAGCAGAGTTCAAGGTTCAGTGGATCAATATCCAGAGCTATGGTGAGGGAGAGGGCAGAGAGAGGGATGCAGAGCAGGACTGCGGGGATGCAGGGATGTGAGGATCTGGGGATGCAGGGCAGGGATGTGGGGATGCAGGGATGTGGGGATGCAGAGGTGCAGGGATGCAGAAATGTGAGGATGCAGGGATGCAGGGTTGTGAGGATGCAGGGCAGCGATGCGGGGATGTGGGGATGCAGGGATGCAGGGCAGGGATGTGGGGATGCAGGGATGTAGGTTTACAGAGGTGCAGGGATGCAGGGCAGGGATGCAGAGCAGGAATATGGGGATGCAGGGATGCGGGGATGTGGGAATAAGCAGCACGGAAGGGCAAGTCATGCACCCAGCTACCAGAGCGGGGAATGCTGCCGGTGCTGCCTGCTCCCGCCCCATCCCTGCCTGCATCCCCTGTGCCAGGCCCCGGTGGGGACCATGGCTCGGCCCAACTCGTGGGGGGGTCCCGAGGGGGGGCCAGTGGCAGTGGTGTGGAAGGGCTGACCCGCAGGTTGAAGGTCAGGGCTCTGCTCTCAGACCCCTTTTCAGATTCAAATGGGCTCCTGGGGGCTTTGTGCGGGGTCAGGCTCCACCGAGAGCCGCATGAAAGGGCCGGGGCGGCTTCAACCCTGGGTGCCGGGAGAGGGGGAGGGCAGGCGGGACCCGCTGCCACCCCCCACCCCGGCTGGCAGGGTCCCCCCACCCCCCCATGTCCCGCTGACCCCATGGCCGGAGCGGGTCCCCCTGGGGGCACCAACATGGACAGGGGTGCCCAAGGCTGCGGTGGTCCCGCTGTGCCCGGCAGCTGCGGGGGGCTGAGGTGGCCAAGGCTCCCCCGTACCCCACTGCTGCGCCGGGCCCAGCCACACTGCCCACCCTGGCACACCCCGAGCCGCTGCCGTGAGCTCGGGGAGGGGAACTGGGGGCCCCTGGTGCCGTGGTGTCAGCCAGAGTGACAGGACCCCCCTCTTCTTTGCCCACAGTTCACCCCCATGCGCATCCCAAAAACCTCCAGCCTCCCCCGCCCCCCCCCCCCGAAGGGCTCCACATTCCAAGTTTATGCTTTGGAAGATGTTGCTGTTCTGTCCCGCTCCCTGCCTCAGTTTCCCCTCTGTGGAGCAGCATGGGCTGAGGGGCCACAGCAAACAGCAAACCCCCCCCCCAACACATTCCCCCCGCACCTTTGGGTAACAGGACCAAGTGTGGGGCTGCACCCCATTCCCTGGGAGAGTGGGGGGGGGGGGGGGCGCTGCAAAACACCACCGCAGTGGGGGCCAGACTGTGCTGGGGAGGGGGTCACAGGGGTGAAGGCGTGAGGAGACACTGGGACACGGGAGCAGCAGGGAGGGCGGGGGGGGGGGGCGGGGGTTAGGAGGGTGTGTGATTCATGCCCCCCCGGGGAGGGAGCGTCTGGCCATGGCTGGGTGGGGGCCAGGGGTGCGGGATCTGATATCCCGGGAATGCAGGGCAGGGAGCGGCCCTCTCCAGGGGTGGGGTGGGGGGGCCAGGGACAAAGGTGGGGGCTGGGGGTGATGGAGGTCGGGTCCCCCTTGGCCTCTCTGCAGGGCTGGGGGCAAAACTGAGGCATCAGGGGGCAACAAACGCCTTTCCCTGGTGGGGGGGCTGCAGGGGGGAGAGAGGAGCCCTTGTGTGTGTGGGGACACCCCCCCCCCCCCAACCCCCAGCTGCTGCTTGCACACGCGTGCGCTCGCCCGTGTGCAGGGCTGCTGGGTGCCGTGCACACGCGTGTGTGAGTGCTCGGCAGAGGCGTGTTCACTGCGCGGGCCCGCGGTGGGTGCTGGCTGGAGCGGAGGGGCGCAGGACGGTGCCGTGGGGCAGCCGTGGGGCACGGGGCTGTGGGGCAGCCCTGCCCGGGGAGCTGAGGAGCCGGCACAGCCGGCCCCGGCCTCCCTTTGTCCTTCGCTTGCGGCAGCGCGGCCGCGCGGTTCAGCCTGCAAGGTCACGCGTTCCCGCGGCCTCTTGCAGGAGAATCGGGACCCCCCCACATCCCCCCGGCCAGGAGGGTCCCTTCACCACCACCCCCCCCACCAGCTCCTGAGCAGCTCACGCCTGCCCTCGTCGCCCACGGCACGCACACACGTGTCCGCATGCCCGCCCACCAGCAGGATCCGGCCCCCAGGAATGCAGCACCCGCTGCAAAGTGGGGCTGGGGGCTGCTCCAGGGCAGAGCAGGGCCGGATCCTGCCCGACGTGGACCCACCTAAACCCCTTTCACAGCCCCTCATGGGGGAAGCATCGCTGCTGGCAGCTCCCACATGGGTTTGGGAGAGGGCACTGATGCCCCACAGCTAACTGGGATGCCAGTAACCAGGGCTGGGCTGGTGGCACCGGCACCCAGCTCGCCGGTGCTGCTGGCACCCAGTTTGCCATCAGTGCTGGTGCCCAGCTCGCTGGTGCTGCTGGCACCCAGCTCACCATTGGTGCTGGCACCCAGCTCTCCGGTGGCACAGCCACAAACCCAGCCCGGCCCCCCCACATTTTGGCCAGGGTCGCTCAATCACCCCCTCAGCCCAAAGGCTGGGGGGGGAGCAGGGGGACTCCGCTGCCACCCCGCACCAGATCCGGATCTGACACTGAGCCCGGAAACCTCCGCGAGCCCCGGCGGGCGCCTCCACCGTGCCGGACCCTTCCCGGGGGCGTCGGGGCGGCACGAAACGCGCCGGCAGCTCCCAGGGGCCCTTTTGTGTGGTGGAGTCAGCGGAGCAGCGCGAGGAAGGAGGAATTCCTCCGGAGATCAAACGCCTTCGCCAACTGGACACCGACGTCAAAACAAACCCCGCTCCCACCGCGGGGCTGCGAGCCGCGCGGGGAGAAGATCCAATTTCCTCCTTTGTTCCTGGATTATTATTTTTTGCAGGGGGCGAGGAGGCGGGGGAGCGGCAGGGAAAGGGCCATAAATCACGGCCTGACAGAAGAGAAAGGAGAAACGGGGCTGGCTGCAGGTGGGGGTGACCCCCCCCTGCCCACATTGGGACCCCCCCCTCCAAGCCTGGCGCCTTCCCAGCTGGCTCTGCTGGGTGTTGCTCCCCAACCACAGCAGCCCATGCCGGGCACCTCGGCATGGCCGTGTTAGCAGGTACCTGGTGAGCAGAGATCCCTCCAGACAGGAGGAAATGGAGGTTTTATTTATGGCTGGAGCCATAATTCCTCCGCCTCTGCTGCACCCCGGCTGCGGGCTCCGTGCTTGGCCGGAGTTTTTTATATCCAGCCCGTTTTGCTTCGCCTTTCCCGACGGAAACGCCGGCCCCAGCGTGTGGGTTGGGAATGCCAGGGCTGGTGGCACAAGGGGCCGTGAAAGGCCAAGCCCGTCCTCGCGCCGTGGGCATCGCTTGGCATCAGCATCCTCAGCATCCCGGTCCCCCCTGGGGACAAGCCTGCCCCGAGGGGTGCGTGGGGGACACCCAGCCCACCCGCAGCCCAGCCCCGCTCCCTGCCCGCCGGACTTTGCCCCTGAAGTCAAGGTGAAAGCCGTGCTGCCGGGAGACACCGGGGCTGCCGTGGCACGGCCGGGAGGAGAGTTTGGCCCCCAGGTGAAAGGCGAAGGCAGGGCGATATCGCAAGGGCTGCTCCTGGGTCAAGCACCTTTCCGCACAGTTTATTTCTTCGTTAATGATTAACAGGGTGGCAGCAGGCGGGTGCTGCGCACCCCCCAGCCACCACCCCAGCCCACCCCTTCTTGCAAGGGCCGACTGACGAGCTCTTATGGGTCCGACTTGATTAACCACATTACAAACAGATTTTACGGGGCTGCCGGCAGCCAGATCCCGGCCCCCTCCAGCCCTTCACGCTGGCCCAGTGACCGTCCAGGGTGGAGGGACCCCCGAGTGCTGTGGGAGCACCCCACGGCACAACCCCGGCCCTCGTGCCCCACACGAGACGAGGAGCCGTGGCCTCGCACCGCTTGCAGTAATTAAAGATCCCGCTGGGAATGTCGGCAAGAAGAGGGGATTGCCGATGCCAGCGGCTTGGCCACCGGCCAGGCGTGGGGAACAGCTTCCCATCCTCCTGCCGCGGCCCACGGCCCCCCCCCAACGGTGTCACCCCCCATATCACGACGGTTACAGCGGGGCCGGGGTTTGGTCCCCGTCCCCAAGGGCAGCGTTCGGTGGTGAATCTGCCCCTGGGCTCCCCGCTGCCGCAGGCTGCAGTTTAGGGGTCACTTGTTGGGGTGGGAGGGGGGACAAGGACCGCAGGGCACGTCACGGCCCCAGCACCCCGGGCACCACAAGATGCCACACCCTGCGGGGGGGGGGGGGGGGCAGCGATGGGTCCCCAAAGGCCAAACGGGGGGTGAGGGGTGTGTGTGTGGGGGTCACCTCCAACCACCTCTGCCGGCCAAAACCGCCTGCCAGGCCCCAGCACCGCCCTGCCCGTACCCGCCTCCGTTACAACCGGTGCTCTCGGCCACCCTGCTCCGGTGCGGCGGGACTCCCCGACCGGTTTCCCCCCTCCTTCCCCTTCCTCCTCCTCCTCCTCCTCCCCTTCCCGGGCTCGGCGGGGCCGGGGCCGGGGCAGGACCCGGCGGGCGGCGAGCGGAAGGGGAGGAGGACGGGGAGGAGCATCCAGGGCGGCCACCGCGGCAGCGGCTGAACTTTGCTCTTTCGCGGGAGGCGGGGAGAGCCCCGGGGCTCGGCGGAGCGGGTCCCGCCGGACCGGACCGGGCTGCATGCAGCGGCGGCGGCGGCGGGGCCCGTAGGGGCGAGGGCGGGCCGGGGCAGCGCCGCCTCCTCCTCCTCCTCCTCCTTCTTCTCCTCCTCCTCCTCCTCCTTCCCTGCCGGTGCCGCGGAGCGGAGCAGCCACCGGGGGCGGGCGGCGGCGGCCCCCGCATGCGGCCGAGCCCCGGGGCAGCCGCCGTGCCCCGCGGGGGGATGCGCCGCGCCGCGCCCCGCTCCCGCCGCCGTAAAGTTTCCGCGAGGCCCCCCCGTTAACGCGGGGAGGAGGGGGGGGGGGGGAGGGAGGGAGGGAGGGAAGAAGCCTTGGGATAAGGGGGGGGGAAAAAACAAACAAAAAAATCCCAAACCGGCCGCCGCTCCCCCCCCCCCCCCCAAAAAAAAAAAAAAAAAGAAGGAAAAAAAAAAAAAAAAACAAACAAAAAACCCAAACTTGCTCAACTCGTTCCGGGAGGCGCCGGGCTCCATGCGGCGGCGGGGCCGGTGCTGAGCCCCGGGGCCGCGGAGCCATGGCCATGGTGGCCGGCGGCTGGGGCGAGCCCAACGGCGGCGGCGGCGGCGGCGGCGGCGGGGAGGAGGCGGCGTCCCCCGCGGGCGGCGGCAGCGACGCGGAGCACGGCGAGGAGGAGCGGGCCGGGGCGGCCGTGGACTGCGTGGTGTGCGGGGACAAATCCAGCGGGAAACACTACGGGGTCTTCACCTGCGAGGGCTGCAAGAGCTTCTTCAAACGCAGCATCCGCAGGAACCTCAGCTACACCTGCAGGTAGGGGCCGGGGGGGGGCGGGGGGGGGGGGGGCTGGTTGCGGGTTTAAGGGTGACCCCACCCCCCACACCCCCCCCCCACGCTGCTGGTTCTCGCTGGTCCCCACCGTGGCGGTTGCCCGGCGTGGCTCTGCAGTGGCCCCCGGTGCAGCTCCGCGCTGGCCCCGCTGCAGCGCGAACGGGGGGGGCCTCGATGGGGCGGCCCGGTGGCCCCCAGTGCGGCGCAAGGGTCCCCCCCATCCTCTGCCTCCCTGCAGCAGCAGCAGCCCCCCCCCTGCCTGGCGCATCCCCAGCCCTCGGAGGGATGGATGCCCTGCTTGCCCCTGGGCCACGGGCCACAGCCAGTGTCCAGGTCCTCGTCATCGCCCAGCTCTGCTCCGGCATTAATTACCGTTCCAGGCTAATAACGCCTAAAAACGTGCCGGGGCTGTGAGTCACTTCGGTCACGGCTGCTCTTACCCAGAGGAATCACCAGTAGTGGCAGCGAGTATAATTTTAACCGGAGGTGTCAACAGCCCGGCTTGCTGTGGGCAACAATCCGGTGAGATGGTGGGAATTAGAGCTGTGGCCCCCCCACTTCCCTCCCCAGGCCCCCACGCTCGGGCCAGCGCTGCAGCAGATCCGGGCCCACCAGCAGCACCGGGATACGACCCCCCCTGCGAAGTTTGGAGCTGTGGAGAACTCTAGAGTTTCTGTTGGGCTCGGAAGAAGCATCGGGCACGCGGGGCAGCTCCCCCCCCCCCCCCATACACACCTCCAGTTCTGGAGGGGGGAAATGTGTTTGTAGGGGCTCGCTCGCACGTCTGGATCCACGTGCAAGCGCTTCTTGCTAAACCAGTGAGGGTGCTGCGAGGATGGCACCCGCATCCCAGCCGGCAGCACCCCGCCGCCGGGCTGGGAATGGGGCACCCCCACCTCTGCACCCCGTTTTCTTCCCTTCTCTGAGCTCGTGGCGCTGAGACGCTGCGGGAAGGGAAGGGGCAGCGTCGCTTCTGCGGCGGGAACCGTCTCCGGAGCCGCCTTGCTCTCGTTTGGGCGGCCTAGATTCGTCCTCCCCCGTGCGCAGCATCTCTTCTCCCGGCAAGCTCCCGGCACCGGCGTTGCCGGGTCCCGGCTGACGTCAGCCGAGCTGCTCGTGGCCGTGGCATGGGGCCCCGGAGCTGCCGGCGTGGGGCCGGGTTTGGTTCCCCTCAGCCCTGGCCCTGCAGTGTGTCCGTGTCCCCCCCCCCATCGCCCGCCCACGGATGCAGCGCGTGCGGATGCGTCGCCCCTGGCCCTGCCTCAGTTTCCCCTCTTGATCAGCAGGATCCCGACCAGCAGACTCGGCCGAGCGCCTGCTCAGGATTAATGATTTGAAGATGGGGAATACATATGGCTTTTGAGAAATTCCCTTTCCTGGAACAAAGGAAAGGCCAAATCAGGGCTCCCCGGGAGGGGGACGGACTCTGCGTCCCAGATGCCGTTTCCGTATGGGGGTGATGGAGGGGCTTCTCCCGGGTTGTGAGCATCCAAGATTTTATCCTGTGCCTGTCACTGGTATCTGGGCACCTACTTCAGGTGTTTTGTGGGTTTGGTTCCCCCCCCCCCCCCCCCCCCAATTTGTGCTGGGAAATGATTTGGTGCAATAGAAAAACGTTGGTTTTCCAAGTAGGGAGTAAAGTGTCGGAGGGGCCAGGAACAATGCTCCCCCGGCAGCCCTGGCATCTGCTTTGTTCAAGGAGTCAAAAGCAGCATCAAGCCAAGATTGCTCTAATTTGAATATTAAAAGTGAGTTGGATTCAGTTTAGTTCTTGCACTAAATAATTACATGTTCTAATTACATAATTAGCACAGTATACGCCTTTTGTATTCTCACAGTTTCCCAGGTCGCTGCAGCCTATCAATTGGGAAACTTGCTCTGAGCCCGCTGGCAGGAGCTGAGATGATTTTGGGGTTTTCCTGGTGCTGGGAATGGTGCCCCGAGGCCACGGTGAGGGTCCGCCAGGCCCTGGGCCGGGAGGTTCGGCTGCTGTGCTGGGAGTTTTACCACCACCGCGGTGCAGGCAGCTGATGAAGATGTAATCTGACGTTTTGATTAGCTATCACTTCTCTGCTGGAATAACTTTTTATCAGCAACACGTTTTAAAATGTGCTAAGCGCAGTGGTGATGTTCGGGGTGAATTAATTCCGGTTTGAGCGCGGTGGGAATCCCTGCCTGTCTCGCCTCTGGAGTCGTGTAAGGATGAGGAGATTCGTGTCAGGATTCCCAGGCAGAGCTGAGCTGCTGCTGGACGCCGGCGCGGCCCGGCCCTGCCTGCGCTTTCCTGCTCACTGCTTTCCGTGCCTTAATTCATTGCTGGGTTGCTGATAACCCCACTTTTCTCCCCGTTTGCTGCCACGGACTTTGAGTGGGATGTGAGCGCCCGGTGTCACCCGTGCCCGCTCCATAGCTGGGCCGTGCAGGGCCCGTGAGCATGAGGTGGCCTTTGGGAACGGGGGCTGGGGGGGGATTTGGGTGCTAACGATGCCGTTCGGGAGTGTTTCCCGCAGTGATGCCGCAGGAGTTGCCTTTGGGGGTGGCTGGTGCCTCACCGCATGGTGCAGGGCTACCCAGTGCCCACGGCTCCTTGCCTGGGGCAGGACCCGTGTGCCAAGGGGTGGGCACAACCCCCTTGCAGGCTCTGAGGTTGCTCGTGGAGGGGGGGGAAAGTGTCTCTCCAGCCGGTGCAGACCCCGCGCTGCCGGGTTTCGCTTTGCCACGCTCGCAGGGTCCCATGGAGCCCACTGCCATGGGGGACCCGGCAAGCACTCAGTGCCCGAGGGGTCACGGGCTCCGTGGGGGCAGCCCTGGCCCCGAAGAAATACTTGGAATTCCTCAAAATTCCTCACATGTCTGGCGAGGAGGCTGCTGGGACACTGGGCATCACTCCCTGGCACCGGTCCCTACATGTCCCTGAGGATGGAAGGATGGGAACCCCATGCCCTTGAGGGGGTGGGTGGGGGGTGTCTCCCCACTTGCCCTGGGCATCGCTGGCAATGCCAACTGGTAGCCCCTGATGCCAACTGGTAGCCCCTGCTGTAGGAAATGGCTGTTTCCATAGCATCCAAGTGCCGCCTGGGAGTGCCTGTATCGGCACGCTGGGGGCTGGCGTGGCACAGCGGCGGAGGGGGCCACGCTCCGAGGCAAAGGGCTTTGCCCAAGGGTGCTGGGAAAGTGGGTGGTGAAGCAGCTGGGGGGGGGGGGGAGGGTGTGGGGTGCAGGGACCCCCAGCAGCATCGCATCCCTCCTCCCTGGCACCTCACTCTGCCCGGTCCTGCCCGCAGGTCCAACCGCGACTGCCAGATCGACCAGCACCACCGCAACCAATGCCAGTACTGCCGCCTGAAGAAGTGTTTCCGTGTGGGGATGAGGAAGGAAGGTAACGCCAGCGCCGCGGGGAGAGTTCCTGAGGGGTCCCAGTGAACTCCACTGCTGCAGCGTGAGGCTGCTGCCTCACCAGCCACGAGTTCCCAGTGCTGCCAGTGCCCGCCGCGCTCCCACTGCAGAACCCCTCCCTGGGAACCCTGTTTGCATCAATGCCCCCCATTTTTCCCTTTGTTTTTTTTCTATTTTTTAGTTCTTTTTTTTTTTTTTTTCTCCTTGAATTGCCCTCAGTGCTGGCAGCGCAGGTGGTGTTTGTTTGGAAAAGCCTTGAGCTGATAAGGTGACACACCTGGAGCCGCAACGGCCCCGGTGCCCCACGCATGGTGGAGGTCGGCAGGGACGGGCTCCCGGCATGACCGGGGCCGTGCAAATCCCCTGCCCGCTTTCTGCTTGCTCCCCATCACCCGGGCAGGGTGGGGGGGGTGTGAACCCCAAAGGCTTCCCAAGCTGTTGCAAACGGGACGAAGCCCCAAATCTCAGATCCCCCCATGGTGGGATGGGGATGCCTGGGCTCGGCACGGGCTCTGCCGGGGCTGCTCGGCAGCGGGTGGCATTAATGCGAGGAGCAAAGAGGGGGAAGGCTACTGGAAGCAGGACAGTAATTCCCTGCTTTCCAGAGGAGTCAAGATGGCATTATTGCCACTTAGCATGATTTAGAGCTCTCATTTAAGTGGCTCATGAACAGCCCATAAATTAATTACTAGGGACTGAGCAAATAGTGGGCGCTAATGGGAGAGGGGGGGGAGCTGAAAAATGGCTCTCCCTGAATGCAATTAGGAGGGGCAGTGCCCCAGGGTTAACGACGCTTCCAAGATGGACGTTTTATTTGCAAATAAATGATTGCTGCCATGTGATGACCTTGGGTAGCAGTCGCCCTGTTCCGCTGCAGCCAGATCGCGGGGGGGGGGGGGGGGGCACCCGGTCTGGCACAGCGCAGCCGGGGCTGCTCCTGGGCCGGGTCCTTGCAGAGGAGGAGGTGACAGGGACGCTGTCCTAGCCCGGCTGCTGGTCGGAGGCCACGGCCAAGCCGCGGCGCTGGCAGCCTGGGAGTTGCTGGTGAATCACCGGGATTTTAAAGAGATGAGTGTAGCTCTTGCAGGCAGCTCGCCGGCGGGCGCAGCAGGCGGCACGTACCACCTCCCTCTCCCTGCAAGCTGACCATTGTTCCCCAAGGGTGGCAGGATCCGGCCCTGCCGGGGATGCCAGGGTGCTGGGTGGGTGGCGGGAGCATCCCCGTCCTTCCTCACCCTTCACAGGGCTGGAGAGCCCTGTTTACCCACCCTGGGAGCAGGATGGGGGATGCAGAAGCAAGCAGACACCTCTCCTCTCCCCTCTAGCTGTGCAGCGGGGCCGGATCCCCCCCACCCACTCCAGCACCAGCCCCAACACCATGCCCAGTGGGGAATACTTCAACGGGCAGCCGGTGTCGGAGCTCATCTCGCAACTGCTGCGGGCTGAGCCCTACCCGGCCGCCCGCTACGGCTCGCAGTACGCGCAGCAGGGCAGCGTCATGGGCATCGACAATATCTGCGAGCTGGCCGCCCGCCTCCTCTTCAGCACGGTGGAATGGGCCCGGAACATCCCCTTTTTCCCTGAGTTGCCCGTCTCCGACCAAGTAGCCCTGCTCCGGCTCAGCTGGAGCGAGCTCTTCGTCCTCAACGCGGCACAGTCGGCGTTGCCGCTGCACATGGCCCCGCTGCTGGCCGCTGCCGGCTTCCACGCCTCCCCTATGTCGGCCGACCGCGTCGTCTCCTTCATGGACCAGATCCGCATCTTCCAGGATCAGGTGGAGAAGCTCAACCGGCTCCAGGTGGACTCGGCTGAGTACAGCTGCCTCAAAGCCATCGCGCTCTTCACGCCGGGTAGGTTGGTGCTGTGGCCAGGCTCCGTTCCCGACTGCCCCGCGGAGCTGGGACCCCCCACCCTGCCATTTCCCTGGGGCTTTGGGATCCAGAGAGCATCACACGGCTCTTGGAGGGGGATGGAAGGGGGTCCTTATGCCCTGGCACTTTACCACGGTTTGCTTATCCGCCTGGGTGCAGGGATGAGCTTCCCCGGGGCAATGGGAATGAGACCTGCAGGAACACAAATATCCCCCCCTCCATCCACCGGGGTGGGGGGGAATCTTGGGGAGCCCCATATCATGGTCCATCCGTGCTTATCTCATGCTGCAGAGGTGCTTGGTCCTTCCTAACAGGCACGAGCCTGCAGCAGCCCTTCGCAGCCAAGCCACGCTCTCGCACCGCGCTGTGTCCCCCGACTCGGCGTCGGTCGAGGCGGGGGCAATCTGGGGGTATCGGGGAGGCTCCGACCACTGACCCCCTTCTGCATCCCATCCCTCTCGCAGATGCCTGCGGCCTCTCGGACCCGGCGCACGTGGAGAGCTTGCAGGAGAAGGCGCAGGTGGCTCTCACGGAGTACGTGCGGTCGCAGTACCCCTCGCAGCCCCAGCGCTTCGGCCGGCTCCTGCTGCGGCTGCCGGCGCTCCGGGCCGTGCCGGCCGCCCTCATCTCCCAGCTCTTCTTCATGAGGCTGGTGGGGAAGACGCCCATCGAAACACTAATCAGGGACATGCTGCTGTCCGGGAGCACCTTCAACTGGCCCTATGGGACGGGGCAGTAGGGGACAGAGCCTCTCCTCCCCACCTCTGCCCAGGGACCCCCAGCAGCCGGACTCGGATTCCCTCCAGCACCCCAAGATGGTGCCGTCCCTGGGGAGCCCCGAACTGCGCTGGCCCCCTTGCCCCGCAGCCGTCTGGTAGCTCGACCGTCCCCCCAAAAGCAGCGGGGTCGCGGCGTTGCCCTCCTAACCCCAAAGGTACTGGCCGTGCCGCCGCTGTTGGACACCGAACTCTTCTGTACCCCGCTGAAGTGGAGCTCCCTGGCCCCCCCCCGGGGACATTGGAGCATCCCCGGGGCTGGTCCCTCGCTCTGTCCCTGCGTCGGAGCCGGGCTGGAGCCCAGAGAGGGGACGCTGTCCTCTGGCTGCCCGCCCAAATCTGAATTTCAGATGACAAGAGGTGAAGGGAGGTGAGACCAGCCAGGCTGGGGGGGGGGTGTGTGTGGGGGGGCCTGGCTATGCAGAGCCATCCTTGGGGGGGTCCAGCTGCGGGACCCCCTGCCTCTCCCCCCAGCCCAGTCCTGGCAATGGGGGGAAAAAGGGTCATTTTAAAGCCCCTTTGTGCTCTGCTGGGGGTGGGGGGGGCTGCCCCTTCCTGCCCAGGCTGCATCCAGCCTCGAGGACTGAAGCACTGAGCTTGGAGCAGCCCCTTTTTGGGGACTCGGTTTGTCCATGCCTGGTCCCAGCCCCCCCCCCCCCCCCCTCCTTGCCCCCTGCACTTTTCCCTGAAGCATCTCCACTGTTGGGGCATGAGGAGGCGGGGGGTTCATGGGTGGGGATGGGGGTACAGGGGAGGAGATGGGGTACATAAGCAGCTGGCTGGGGCCATGCACCATGCAGGGTGCAAACCAAGCAGTCCTTTTTGGGTTTGTCCTGCTCTTCTCCTTTCCTCCCCTGCCCCCCCCCCCCCCCCCCACCTCGCTTGGTGCTTTTCCCCCCACCCTGGGCCAGATCCAGCACCCACCACCCTCCCCGCACTGGGGGAGATGGGTGCCAGCATCCCCCATGCTCGCTGTGTTTCTGTGCCTAATTATTTTTGGGTTTTTTAAGCCAGGTTTGGGTCAGAGAGTTGTGAGGGGGAGACATACCAAAATTGGGCTGGAAAGGGATGGTCCTTGTCCCCAGGGCTGAGCTGTGCCAGAGAAAGGGGCACACAGAGATGGGGGGCAGAGCCACCGCAGAGGGATGGGGGATGCCCTGTGGTTCCCCCCCCCCAGGGTTCTGCTTCTCAGGGGTATCCACCATGCAGACAGACGGAGGCAGGATTAGCCGAGGATTTGTCATTTAGATTGATTCACTGAAAATATAATCCTTGTTCAATGATACTAAAACAAATTAACTGAAGTCAATAAAAGATGTTTCTTACAATCCCGGGGATCCGCTGTGAGCAGGGAAAGGGGCTGATCCTGCAGCAATGCTGAAGCCTACCCTGGGGTGGTGGAGGGAGGTGAAGCAAAGTGGGAGTTGCAGCCCCAAAAACTCAAGCCCGAATAAGGCACCTAAAATTGGATGGTTTTCGGAAACCCTGGGGATTTTGTGGGGGACTCCTGGGTGATGTTCTTCAACACAGGGGTCCCTCAGGAATAAATCTTGTTGCCTGCAGTCTGCTGGGAAAGAACCGGCTCAGCGGCATGAAGGGGAGCAGGAGCCAGCACAGAGGTTTGTACCTGGACTTCAGGGAGCAAGGTGGGCGATTTGAGGGGCCCCCCAAGGTAGGATTTTGGGGTTTCTCCCTACACATGGAGTTTCTCCCAGAACCTGGCCCTGCCATGACCCCAGTCACACCGACACTGATTTAAAATCAATAGATACAGTTTATTTCTTTAACAAAAAAAAAAAAAAATATTACACAGTTTCAGCCAGTTCCTTATAAAATACCACCTCTGCCCTGGGCTATGCCCCAAAGGGCAGCCCTGGGGGCTCAGGGGATGTGGGGCTCTGCCCCTCCCGACTGCCCAGCTGAGGGATGCTCTGCCCCATCCCTGCCGGCACCAGGCTACAGCCACATTTTGGTACCCCAACCCTGGTGTGGGCAGGGGCAGCAGACCCTCCCCAAACATTTACAGCAGTGGGAGGGGACCCACAGCCCCCAGCATACAGGAGAAGGCACAGGGGGGGCACACATAGAGGGGGCGGGGGGGCTCACTCCAGCAGCCGCCTCCGGCCCCGCACCCTTGGCACTAACATCACAGGGTGGCTTTGACTCTTGGGTTTGTTTTTTTTTTTTTTTATACAAAGGTACAAAATGCACATAAGTCTTTGGAGGGGGGGTAGGGAGGGGAGCAGGGAGCCCCTCGTGCCCATCCTGCTATGGCAGCGGGGGGGACACAGGCTACCCCCGCACCTTGTCATAGTCGCTCACCATCCTCTTGATGTGGAAGAGTTTGTTGCGCAGGGTTTTGGTCTCCAGCTTCTTTGTCTGGTAGTCGGGGCTCTGAAAAGCAGCCCAGGACCAGCCTCAGCCGCGTGGGCCATGGGGAGGGGGCTGGTTTCCACCCCGCAACGCTTCCTACCCACACCACCCCCCCAGCCCCCCCCAGCTGCATCGCACCAACCCAGCCCCACTTCAGCTGGAAACAGAGCCCGGCCCCGCTCTGACACTCACCCGCTTTAGGTCCTTCAGCCTGTTGTACTCCTCTGCGACATCCTGAAAAGGGATGGGGGGGGATGGGGGCAGAGGCGGGGTCACTGGGCAGCATAGCCGGGGGCCATGGGGGTCGCTGCCCCATGGGGACCAGCAGTGACCTGTATCCCGCAGCATCCCCGATGCCCCGTGGCATTCCCAATGTCTGGTAGTGTCCCTGAGACCCCACAGCATCCCTGATGCCCTGCAGTGTCCCCAACATCTTGCAGCATCCCCAATGTCCCCAACACCTTGCAGCATCCCTGATGTCCCCAACACCTTAAGCATCCCCGATGTCCCACAACATCCATCCTGATGTCCCCAACTTTGCAGCATCCCCAATGTCTCACAGCATCCATCCCTCATGTCCCCAACACCTTGCAGCATCCCCGATGTCCCACAGCATCCATCCCTGATGTCCCCAACACCTTAAAGCATCCCCGATGTCCCAAACAACTTGTAGCACCTCTGATGCCCCACAGCACCCATCCCCAGTGCCCTGCCGTGTCCCAGTGGCCCCACAACATCCCCGTGGCCCCTGGAGAGCCCTGACCTGGTACTGGGGACTGTCCTCGGAGATGCTGTCGAGCTGTTTGCTCAGCTGGTTGAGGCGGTCGTTGACGCTGTCCATCTCGGCGCAGAGCTGCTTGTAGCGCTTCAGGTCCGTGTCGAACTCCTGCTTGTACTTCTGGCGGGTGCCGTCCGAGGAGATGGGGGGTAGAGGCTGCGGGAGAGGGGCAGGGTCAGGCCCTGGAGGTGGGGAGGGGCAGGGGGTGCTCCCAGCGGGGTGTGTGTCCCCACCATTCACCTGGCCCACTGGTCCTGGTCCCGCTCGTCACCGGACTCCACGGCCGTGGTGTAGTCGGTCTCATACTGCGACTCGTCCAGCTCGGGGTTGCGGCGGCGGCGGCGGCCGCGGCGGGCGGGGGGCTTGGTGGGCTGCTCCCGCACCTTCTCCTCCGCCGGGCTGGGGCTGAGCGCCCGGTCTGGCTGGTCACTACAAGGGACACGGGGACATGGGGGAGGATGTGTGCCCGGGGTGTGTCTGTCCGTCCATCCATCCCCACCCCAAGCCCTGCCACGCCCTGCCTGGCCACTCACCCTCGGCTGCTGTAGGTCCCGGAGGGGTAGTACCCGTTCTGGGGGGGGTAGCTGTAGGAGGGGGGGCTGTAGGGTGGCGCGGTGATGGGGCTCGTCGGCTTCTCCGAGTAGGCGAGCGTGGCTGTCTCGTCCTGCACGCTGGCCCCATCCGCCACGTTCTTCACCTGGAGCAGAGAAGCGGCGTTCAGCTGTGTGCTGGGACGGTGGGGACACTCACCCGCACTCGAGCGGGGCCTGGACGGTGGCCCCAGGCACACAGGGACACTGGTTCCAGGCACAACACTGGTCCCCATCCCACAGGGCTGGAGAAATCCCCGGAGCAGCCGCAGCAATCCTGCCCGGAGCCCCAGCAGAGCTGCAGTGGGGTGTCCCTCACGGCTATGAAGACAGAAGTTGTGGGGAGCCCCCGCGAGCATTTGGGGAGGGGAGAGGCTGCAGGATGTGCCCCACAGAAGGGCCCACAGACCCCAGTGCCACCGTGAGCGATGCCGCCCTGGACGGAGCCACCGCAGCAGGTCCCACTGGAGACAAGCACAGACAGACACGCAGCTCGGGGAGGGGGTCCTGGCGCCCTGCTCTGCACCCCCAGGGTGACACCTCCCCAGCTTTACCAGGGGGCTGCACGCTTGGCCCATCCAGCATCACCCCCTCCCCTCCTCCCCATCCCAGACCCTCGCTGCTGCCCCGGCACAGTCAGGGCTCCTCAAGGAGGACGTGGGGCGTCCGTCTGTCCGTCCCTCCCTCCCCCTTCCTTCCTGGCCTTTGTGGGTTGTTTGTGCCAGAAGCCTGTCCCTGCCCGGGACGGTGGCCCTGGGGACGTCAGCTGCGAGATCCGGCCGGCAAAGCCGCTTCCTCTGGCACTTCCCACCCCCCCCCCCCAACTAATGAAGACATGGTTAATTGGGGACTGCTCCTGGCCTTGCTCTGCCACCAGGTAAGACGGCCACCAGCATGGGGACAGCCACGTCCCCGTGCTGTGTCAGGACAGAGGCAGCGGCACCCGGCGGCTCACGCCCGCTCGAAGGTCACCCGTTTATCTCGGTTCCGACCATAAACAAGGAACGAGACATCCCAGGAGGGTTTCACACCCCAGTACCTCCCCACCACTGCATCCCCACCGAGCAGGGACGTGTCACTGGTGGTGACCCCACCCAGACGGGATGGTGGCATCCAAGCAGAGTGGGGACCCCCCGCCAAGGGCAGGTGAGGGGGACCCCGGGTGTGTGGGGCCCTGCCCCTCCAGCCAGCCCAGTCCCCAGCAGACCAGGAAATGCTTTGCAAGGGAGGGCCTTTTAACAAAAATAAATAAAGCAGAACAAAGGTATTTCTGCAAAATGAAAAATAAATATTAGACCTACACACCGAGCGAGGTGTGGGGACAATGCTCAGAGCGGAGCCAAGCTTTCTGGGCCTGGAGAGCAACTGTGGTGCTTGACTCTGGGATTGCACTGAAGGGTTGGGATAAATGGGATAAATGTCCCCACGCCAGGCTCCCATGGGACCTCAGTGCCTGAGCCCCCACCTTGGGCTACCCTGGTCTCACTGGGATGGGGACAAGGACAGGATGGGGCTGGTGACAGGGACACCACAGCACCCCGAGAGCCGTGCTCTGGGGCGGGGGTGGATTTCAAAGGCTCCTTCCCCACGGGATGCTGTGGAATTCCCACACCCTCCCCAGGCACCGGCTCCTGCAGAGACACCGGCTCAGGGACTGCAGGGTGAGGGACAGGATGGGGCACATCCCAGTACACAGTGGGGAGAGCCTGGGACTGGCATCTCCCTGAGACCGAGGGGGCTGAGCCGCGGTGGGGGGGCTCCCCAGCACCCCCCACCCAAGGGACACGGGCTTTCAAAGCCCAAACAGCACCAGTTTGGTCTCTGCAAACCAGCAACGGGGTGGCATGGCCCCATGGAGCAGAGTTAATCATTGCTGAGACTGAAACCAAACGGTGCCGACAGGCAGCGACTCACAGCCGCCGGCATCGCCGAGTGCAGGGCGAGCAAAGGGAGAACACCCGGAGCCTCTGCGTTGGGCTGCTGGCACCCGGCCCATCAGATCCCACCCTGTTTGTCTTTCAGGGAGTTTGAGACCAGCTCACCCAGTCTGGCACCCTGACCAAAGCCTTGGGGTGCTGGGGAAACGGTACTGGGAAAAAACAGAGCACCTAAACGGGGTGACGGGGAAGGATCCGGCGAGCGCCGGGCACGGCGTCGCACCGGCGGTGATAACGCCGTACCCTGGGAGCTATGGTGTGCAAACACACCGGGGCCAGGCACCGGGCTGGCACAAACCAAGGAGAAAGAGCCTCCTGGAAAAAGCTTGGCACAGCCCCCGTGCCGGGAAGAGCCCCCCCAGGGTCCCCTCCGCTTGCCCCAGCACATCCCGGGATCCTGCGCTGCCTCGGGCACAGTCAGCCCCACTGAGAAAGGGTGAGCAGGGAGGATGCTTGGGGGGAGGTGGCAGAAGACCCCCCCACCCCCAGGTATCCACTGGCACCCTCAACCCACGCTCAGACTCACCCACTCCTCCACGTTGGGACCCTCCTGGACCACCGGCACCTTGTCCCAGTAGATGTTTGGTTTCCCGTACTTCCAGATCTTGCTCCGCGTCTTGTGAGCGAAGAAACAGATGAGGCAGAGCAGAATGACGATGAGGAACCCGCAGACGATGGCCACGGCCTGGAGGGATGGAGGGAGGGGGCTCTCAGGGTGTGAAGGCCCCATCTTGGGGGTTCAGGTACCCCCACCCCTCCCTGGGCTGAGTGGGAATTGCTCCCCTCACCCCAAAATCCTCCTGATGTTGGAACCCCCCACCAAGGGGAGACGGGCAGGGTCCTCCCGTGCCCGAGCAGGCGGGATCGCACCCATCAGGGGTTCGAGAGCTTTTGGGGCCAGTTCAAACAACGGGGGGGGGGGTGTGCTTGATTTTCCCATGGGGACAGAACAAGTTTGGGGCTCAGGGAGCCGCCGCACCCTCCGGCATCTCCGTGCAGCACCCCGACCCCGCTGCCGGGGTGGCCACGGGCCAGTCCTGCACCGCGCAGCGGGGTCCTTGCCCGGATGGGTCCCCATGAGCCATTTCCCTGCAGCTGCCCTGAAATTGGGGCTGGGCAAGGACGGATTAGGCCAGGCTTGGCCTTTGCGTGGAGCAGCGCGGGTGCCGCGGCTCCCCCCCTGCTCGGGGTGCAGGAATGCGGCACGGCCAGCTCGGCCGGCTGGGAACCGGCAGCACCAGTCCCAGCCCATGTGCCACGCAGGATCCCTGCGGCCCCAGCCGAAACTGGGGCTGCTGAGCTTTGTTTTGAGGGCTCCCGCTGCCCCACTGGGGTCCCAAACTGGGCTGGCAGCGTCCTGGGTGCTTGGGGAGAGCTGGCACCCCAACCCTACACCCATCCCAGCACGCACAGCCTGCCCCTGCCCCAACCTTGTTCAAATACTTTTACAACCAGGGAGACCAAAGTACCAGAAACCGGGTCTGCGCCAGGCCAGCAGCCCATCCCCTCCCCGAAACTCCCCAGTGCAGGCAGACAGCTCGCCCCAGTTCCTCCTGCAACCCCAGCGGGGCTGGCACCCAGCACCAGCAGCCCCCTCCTGCCCTCCGCAATCCCGAAATGGCGACCAGTACCACCAAAACCATTAAAGACAGACCAGAAAAACCCCATCACCGATGCTCTCCCTCCCACGCTGCATCACGTTTGAAGCAGAGCAAAGGTTTGAGCCACCAGTTTGGCTCAAAAAGTGGGGGGGGGGTCTGGCCGGAGTTGGGGTGCACCCTCACCTCCTGGGGGTCCACGGTGCAGTAGTGGTAGAGGTACTGGTTCATGTAAGTGTTGCTGTATATCTGGTTGCACATGGTCAGCATGGGGTTGTAGTAGTAGCTGCCGGTCATCTGGGCCTGGGGGTTGACGCCCACGACGTAGACAATGGAGGCGATGAGCATGACGAAGGCCAGCACGGCGCAGGCCACGATGACCACCAGGTAGAAGCGCCGGGAGCGGGAGCTCCTCGATTTGCTGACGCTGGCAACGAAGAACCCCAGCTGGGCCAGGAAGCAGAGCACGGCCATGGCGATCATGAACCCGTTGGCCGCCCGCGGGTTGGTGACCCCGCCGTAGTAGCCCCCGTAACCGTAGTTCAAGCTGCTGCCGTAGTAGCCAGAGCCGTAGAAGCCCCCCAGCCCGTTGCCGTAAGCCCCCCCGAAGCCGTAGCTGTACTCCAGGCCAGGGTGGAGGCCACGCAGGCGAAGATGGCGATGCAGAGCAGGATGACCATGGCCTCCAGGATCCTCACCACGCCGGGTGGAGAGGTCCACTTGTAGAAGTGCTGCGGCACGTCCTCGATGTAGTAAGAGCCCGGCGGGGCGAGCGGGCACCATAGTCGTAGCCATAATCACCCGTGGGGGGCCGTAACCCGTGGGGGGGCCGTAGCCCGTGGGGGGGCCGTCGTAGGACTTCTTGCTGAACATGGGGACGGCGGTGGAGAACCTGGCGGGGAGATGGCCAGGGCTGTCTGTGCAAGGCGGTACTGCCGGGTTTCTATGTGTCTCCGCGCGCCCGGCGGGGACTTTGGTCGCCCGTCACCAACCCGACGGCACCGTCAACAACCACCCGCCCGTGCCCAGCGCCGAGCCACCGGAGTCACCGCCGCTCCCGGGGAAACTGAGGCACGGGGAGAAGTGACTCACCGAGCATCTCCCAGCAAAAGCTGCCAGGTCACAGCCCAGCCGTGCCCCACGTGAGACCCTGACACACCAGAACCCCCCCCCCAGCTCCCTCACCCCAACCGTGGCCGCCAGACACTGCCTGAATGAATTGGATTGTTTAAATTCTAATTAAAACAGAAAACCTCTTACCCAAGGCTAGCGCTAACCCCGAGGGTTCCTCCGTAAGCAGATCTGGATGGATTAAAAAATAGTAATACAGGGCACATTAGCAACTCGCAGAGAAAAGTGGCAGAGTGGCTTTCAAAAACTCGAGGCTTTTTTCAAAATCTATGCAGAGACTCCCTCCCCTCAATGCAGAGACCCACCCAGCCTGGAGACCCTCATCACGGGGCGGGGAATTTCACAGCGTGTGGGAAACCTGAACCCTCGTGGGAAACTCAACCCTGCCGCCCGTCCCGGCGGTGCCACAGCTCAGTGGGCAGGATCGGGCCCCTGGGGGGGTGGGCACCCCTTGACCCGCAGCAAGGGTGGGCAATGGGGGCTGGGCGGCAGCCACGGCCCCGGAGTTACTCCTGGGCTGCCCAAGCCACCCCGCCCCCCCCCCCCCCCCCCGCTTCAGGGGGTCCCGGCCAACCCCCCCCCCCCCCCACAAATCCACCGATCGGATTAATCCCCAGGCCCGCGGTCTGACACCCCCCGCCCCCCCAACCCCACCGGGGAGCCCCACCTGAGCAGCTACAGGGGCACAACAGCAGCGGGGACCCCTCCCCGAGTGGGGCTGGGGGGGGGGGTGTCTCAGGCTCCCGGAGCCGTAACCGGAGACCGGTGACCCGGGACACCCCGGTGCCGGCGGGGAGGACACGGAACCGGAGGGGGGGGGGTCCCTTCCCCGCTGCGGGGGCACCGGGACGGCAAAACGACCCCCGGCCCCGCTCCCCCGGGAAAAGCCGCCGCCTCTCGCCTTCCACCTGCCGGGGCTTCGGCTCCGGGAGTCCCGGTACCGGGGGGGGGGGGGGGGGGCGGGATCTCGGTGGGGACCCCGGGGGTGGCTCGGGGGGGGGGGGTCCCGGTGCCGGTAGGGATCTGCGTGGGAACTGGTGGGGACCCCGATGGTGGCCTAGCGGGGGGGGGGGAGGGGAAGGAGGGACTCCCCCCCCTCTCCATGCGCGGCGCGAAGGGGGGACCCCCGGTACGCCCTCCCGTACCGGGAGCTCGGACGGCCGCCGGTGCCGGTAGCCGGGGGGGGGGGGGTGGTGTCCCGTCCGCCTCGGAGCCACTCACCTGCCCGTGCCTCCGCCTCTTTGTTCACCTTAAAATGGCAGCCGGGATCGGCGGCACGGTGGCGGCCGGGCGCTGCTGGAGACCGGCCCCGGTTTCCGCCTCCGGGGAGGGGTGGGATGGACGGCGGCGGCGGCGGCGGCGGGGGGGGGGGGGGGGGGGGCGCCCCGGTTTTCAGCGCCGCAGCCCAAGCGGCTCCGTCCCGGGGGCTCCGGGGGGGAGGTTGGTTAAATTTCACGTTGCGGGGCGGGGGAAAATAAAGGGGAGCCCGGAGTGGGGGTCGCGGGGGTGGGGAGGCACCCCCGGCTGGGGCCCCCTCAGGGCTTTGGGGTTGGGACTCTTCTCTACCCACCCCCCCCCCCCCCCCCACACACACACACCCCCCCGCTTTGTTTTCCCGGGGACGGGAAGGTCCCATGGGTGCTGGGGTGCGACGCATTTGCCGGCTGCCCCCCCGGCCCCTGGGGGTGTCCCAGGGTTAAGCTGGGCATTAAGACACATACACCCACCCCCCCGGAAAAAAAAAACCAAACATCACTGCGTTTTATTAAAACCAGTTCTGGCCACTTTTGCAGCTGTCTCGGAGCAGAGGGGCAAGGGGAAGGTGCTCCCCAATTTACATGGGATAAAATGGGGGCACAGCCAGGGCCTGGCTCCCATGTGGGGGACAAGCAGCACCCACTCAGGACCCCAGGGCACGAGGCTCCCCGGGGCACGGAGCACCCAGAGGACCCCAAAACCAGCAGCACAGTGGGTTTGCTCTCCACACCCGGTGGGTGCAACGCCTGGGTGGGCAGCGGGTGCAGCCCTGCAGCATGGCCACCCCTTCCCCAGCACCCAGTCCCCGGGTGTCCCCCCCTCTGGGGTCCTCGTCCCCCGCCGTGGGTGCCGGTGGGTGCACAGGCTCAGAAATAGCCGGCGCGGGCGGCGCGGTCGTACTCCTGGATCCGCGCCTTGATGTGCGTCAGCTTCTTCTTCAGGTATTCGCAGCGCTGCTGCTTCTCCAGAAGGGCCAAATCCTGCCGGCCAGAGCGTGCTCAGCCAGGAGGAGCCCTGCCATGCCCTGGGGACCCCCCCCCCTCGAAGCATTGGGGATGGGGGAGACACCATGGGGAGGCTGGGGGCTCGCAGCCCCCTCCAGCTCCCCAGCACAGGGACAGATCCTGAGCCCTTCCCTCGCTCACCATCTTCTTCCTCACGTGCCAGACGTGGGTCACCCTGCTCTCATCCTGTGGGGCAGAAAGACCAGTCCCAGAGCCCCAGGGGCTCAGCCTGGCCCTAACGAGGCAGCCCGGAGGAGGCGCTTGGGGGCACCCAGCCTTCCCCCCAGCACCTTGCGGTGAAAACCTCGCCCAGGGCATAGCCAAAAAAATGCCACCGCTCCTCAATTTTCCAGCAGCTGCCGGGTGCCTCCGAGCATTGTGCCTCACAGCCGCAGAAGCCGGGGTGTCCACCACACAACTCCCCCCCCCCTGCCACACACACCCCCACCCCCACCCCTCCCAGGCTCATCCCCAGTCCCCGCAGAGGCCGGCCAACTCACACCCAACACCGCTCCAAAAATAATGGGGTGCCCGCAACTGGAGCCCACCGAGGGACCCACCGTCCTGCTCGCGGCGTGCCGGGGCCACCAGCCCATTGCTGCCTCCAGCTCCCTGGGCCTCGGCCGCCCGGCGCGGATCTCCCGAGCAGCTCCGTGTACTCTGCCAGCTGGTCTTGGAAGACGCCCTTGTAGCCCTCCCGCTGCCAGGGGCTCCGGATCGCCGGGTATTTTCTGCACCACGAGGCCACAAAGCTCAGGGTGAGGGAGGGAGACTCCAGGTGCTGCCCGCACCCCCCCCCCCCACAGGCAGGCAGGACCCTCATGGTGGGGTGTCGCGGGTCCCCAGGGCCCTGTGACACCCCGTCCCGTGGCTGTCCCCAGCCCCACGGGACTCACTTACACCACGTAGTCTGGGACAGCGTGTGGCCGGGGTGCCAGCCCGGGGGGGATGGTCCTGGCCCCTGATTTCTCCCCCTTCTTGGCAGGGGGGAGCCTCCCCGGGGGTCTCCCCACTGGCACCACCTCATCCTCGAAGACGACGTGCCTGGCTCGGGCTGGAGGAAGCTTTAGGACACAAAGAAGGTGTGTGGGGGGGTGAGGCTGCATGACCCCCCCACCATACTGGGGGTGATAAAGGGGGGGCGCTCCCAGGACTTCTGGGCCACCTCCCACCTCCACATCTGGAGGGACAGAGGCTGCCGGCCAGGCACAGCAGTGCCGGGAGGAAGAGGAAGATGAGCAGCCAGGCTGGCAGCCCCCAGCCCCCCCTCTCCACCCCCCAAGGGCTTCACAGAGGCAAAGTAGGGGCTGACCAGCTCCAGCCCAGCCTGGGGGCTCAGCACCCCTGCACCCCACTCCGTACCCGGCTCTCCGGCGGGGTGGGTGGGCTCGGCCGTCGGCTCCCAGCAGCTTTGGGGTGATGGGGGGCCCCCGGGGGCCCCCGGCGGCTGCTTCGCTCCCCCACAGCCGGGCTGAGCTCCACTGGGGGTGAAACTCCAAGATGAGGGGATGGGAGCCAACCCAGACAGCTCACGGTGTTCCCAGCCCTTTCAGCGTGCCTCAGTTTCCCCCGTGGGGCACACTTGGAGCCTGGCCCCGAGCCGCCTTCCCTCCCCCTCGCTTGCCAGGGGCTCACAAGTGGCCAATGACACGGGGGCCGTGGCCACGAGCTGCGGCAGTGCCGCGGGGATGTCACCTCTCCTGCTACATGCTCCGGGTGTGTGAACCAGGGCTGTCACCCCATCCCGGTCCCCCGCAGCGGGGAAAGGCCCGTGGCTGAGTGGGGCAGCACCCACCAGTGCTCCCAGCACCCAGACTGGGACCTGCTGGAGCCCCTCAGGGCAGGAGGAGGGGAAGGGTCCCCGCTGTACCCTTGTCAGCCCCCCCCCCACCGCCACCCCAAAGTCCCCACGGGTGCTGCTCAGCCCCACTGTGTCACTCCCAGGCTCTGTGTCCCCCCCTACTCCTTGTCCCCATGCCAGCCCCCCCGTAGGACAGTGTCCGGCCCCCCCTGAGCCCCCCACCCAGCATTACCTGCCCGTCTCATGGCAGGACGTGGCCCTGGGGCTCACCCTGATGTCCCTTGGCTGTTCCCCGCCACCGCTTTGCACCACTGGTTAAATATTAACCGTAACGCGCCGCCCCAAAGCACAGCCCAGGGCCTCGCAGGGGCAGGATTTGGCCCCTGACACCCCCCCCAGCCTCCTGTCCTGTGCTCCCCCCCCGCACCGAGGGCCGCATCCTGCCCCCACCTCTGCAGGGCCCCAGCACCGCACCCTGGTTTGGGTTTTGCAAAGGATGGGGGGCTGAGCAGCAGCGACATCCTGGGGTACCCCAACACGACCAGGGCTGCTCTGAGCCCCCCCTCGCCAAACCCTTCCCCAATGCCAGCAAGCGGGGGGGGGGCTGCAAGCTCCCCAGCCCTTTCCATACAACCCCCTCCGGAGGGGTTTGGAGCCCCCACGTCGGCCTCCTCCTCCCCCTGCAAGGTTCCCAGGATGGGGGGGAGCCTCTGCAGTGAGGGGAGCTGCAAAGATGCCCCCAGAACATCCCCCCCCCGACCCACACCCCATGGGACCCCATTCCCCCCCCTCCCACTGCCACGAGCAGAGAGCGACGCATCCAGTTCAGCCTCCTTTAATGTGCGCCTCAGCCCCCCCTCCACCCCCCCCCGCACCGAGAGTCCCAGCTGGGGAGTGGGACCAGCCCCCAGGGGGTGGGGTGTCCAGAGCCAGGGGGGTCCTGGCAGAGGGTCCTTGCCCACCCCGCTGGGAGGGGGCTGGGCTGAATATTGCATCCAGGAATCTCACAGCACTTTACAATGGTCGGTACCGTTGTGTCCCCTCCCTCCCTCCCCACCCCCCCCCCTTCCCCCATTTTACAGATGGGGGAAACTGAGGCACAGAGAGGTGACGTGACTTCGCCAAGGTCACTTTGTGGCAGAGCCAGGAACAGAGGCCCCCCCCCCAAATCCTCAACCCCTGGGGCTCAGCCCTGCTCTCACCACGGGGGGCTGCCCCCCTGCCTCCATGTCCCCCCCACCCCCTCCCACACCCAAGGGGGCAGCCCCTAGACCACCCCCCCCAACACTCAGGGCTCCTGGCTCTTCCCCCCTTCCCCTTTCCCTGTCGTCCCACCCCCCCCCCCCCCCCCTCCCCGAGCTCCTGCCCCTCCAGGGCTGCTCCATCCCCTCTGGTGCAGCAGCTGCTGCATCCCATCCCTCCCCCCCCCCCCACCCCCCAAAAAAAAAGCCCTCCTGGAGGCTGGGGCTCACTTCCCACCCAGCTGGGGGGCACAGGATGGCCCGGGGAGGGGGGGCTCCAGCCTCACGCCAGCACAGTGAACGCAGGAAATTTATACAGAGCTTTACAGAACAAAGCTACTGAAATCAGCCACACGATGGCCAGACATAAGAGGGGGCCCCGGCCCCCACACACACCCCCCACCACCACCACCTTTCCACCCCACCCCATCACCCACTGTCCGAGGAGGTGGGGGGGGCGGTGGAAGGGGACCTGGGGGGTCGGGTGGGGGTGCAAGGGGCTGTGGCGGAGCAGAGCCGGGGGGTCCAGCTCCCCAGGAGCTCGCGCTGCTGCTGCCCCAGGGCTTGGCTGACCAGCCCGGGCAGCGCCAGCAGGCTCAGCCCCAGTGCCTCCAGTTTACTCTCCAGGGCGCCCAGTCGCTTCTCCAGGTCCCTCGTTACGCTCCTGCAGCTCCGAGACCATGTCGTACATGATGTTCTGGGTCTGAGGTGGAATTTGGGACACACACACACACACACCCCCCAGAGGGGAGCAGGAGGGGATGGAGCTCAGTGCTGGGAGCCCCCCTGCAAGCAGGGTCGTCATCCCCCCCCCCCCCCTCAGGCATCACTCACCTTTGCCAGGTCCACCAGCGTGTTGGCCTGGTCGTTCAGCTTTCGCTGCTCCATCTTCACACTCCTCAACCTGGGGAGACATGGGGGGAACAGGGTCAAGGTCAGCAACACCCCCATGCAGCCCCCCCTCCCCTCCCAGCACCCCGGCATGCAGCTCCCCCATCCCCCCCAACCCTGCAAGCACAGCCTCTGCCCCTCCATCCTCGCCCCAGGCAGCCCTCGGGGAGTTAGGGGGGGGGGGGGCTGCATTGCTCTGTATGTGTGTGTGTGTGTCCCCCCAATTTTGCAGCAACCAGCCCATGCACACGGGAGCAGACGGAGGAAAGGAGCAGCCCCGCGGGGCAACTTACTTCTGAGCTCTGCAGGGACGGGGCAGAACAGAGACAAAACACAACAGCAGGTTTAATACCACCACGAAGAGCACAGGGAGACGACAGCAGCCACAGCAAGGCAAACCCCCCCCACCCGCCCTGCTCAGTGTGTGTGTCCCCCTCCCCAAGCCGGGCACCCCTCGGTTCCCCCCCCACCCTCCCCAAGCAGGAGGCACCCAGGGGCTCACAGCCCCCAGCCCCGCTCCCTGATACGGTTGAAGCTGGATGACAGACAACAGTCACATCGAGCCCCATCGATCTGGTACCCCCGGGGTCACCCCAGCATTATCGGGGTCCCCACCCACTGGGAAAGCGTCCCCACAATGGGGACGGAGGGGGGGAACGACAGGCAGTGCGGGCACAGAAGAGAAGGAAGCGCCTGGCTCTCCCGGAGCCACAACGGAGAAAATAAACCTCCTCGTAGGAAGCAGGTAAAGGTTTGGCACTTACTGATGGATGGCTTGGAGGAACTTACGCTGGTGTTTCCGAACTTTGGCATGGTCAATCTTCTTCACCAGCTTGGTGTGTTTGTAGATGAGCCACGTTTCCCTGAGTACGTTGGCAGCAGCATTTTTCACCTGGAAGTAACAGAGCAGCGGGGTCAGGGATGGAGGTGGCTGGTCCTGGGTGTCTGATGGGGGTGATGGTGGCACTGGGGGGGGGGGGGCAGCACATGGAGGGGTCTTACCCGCTTCGTTAGCTGCGTATCCATCATGAAGTTGTGCACGTGTTTCTCCGCTTTGGTGAGCTCTAGCTTTCTGGCAACGACAGCGACGACCAGAGCGGTGCAGCCAGCACCCTGTGGGCAGAGCCCTGCGGTGAGGGCAGCGGCAGGACCGGGCGGCACAGGAGTGTTTGTGTCCCCACCCCCCCCCCCCCCCCCCCCCCCGACCCCGCCAGCCCCCCTCCCCAACACTCACCATGATGCCGGTGAGCAGACACACGCCCTTCCCGCAGTAGGTGTGCGGCACCATGTCCCCATAGCCAATGGAGAGGAAGGTGATGGAGATCAGCCACATCGCCCCCAAGAAGTTGCTCGTCACCTCCTGCTTGTCGTGGTACCTGCCCGGGGCCAAGCACAGCCACCGTCACCGCAAGTCCTGCTCCCACCATGTGTCATGTGTCGTGTCCCCCCCCCCCCAGCTTTGTCACACAGTTTTGAGCTGCTTTCGCACCCAGGAGAGTCCCCAAGCTCCCAGCTGCACGTGGGGCCCCAAAGAAGTTGGGGACACTTTGGGGACACCAGGTACAGCCACTCCAGACACGGGTGCCAGGAGGAGGAAAACCCCGGGGATGGCTGTGACCACCCCTGGGAGCAGGGCTGGCTCAGGGCAGGGGGGGGCTGCTGGATGAGGGTAACAACGGTAACGAGGATAACGGGAGGGCAGTGACCTCCATCCTCCTCGAGCTCCTCCAGATATCTCAAAGCACAGGACACGGGTGTCACCGCTGGACCCCCCACCCTGGGGAGGGGGCACCCCATCTCCGCAGAGCGGGGGACAGTTGCACGGGCCCAGCTGGAGCGGAGCACTCCTCGCCCCGTGAGACCCTGGGGGGCCACCCCCCCAGCAAGCTGCCCCCTCCTTCCACCCCGAGCAAGCCCAGGGCTACAAAGGGCCCCGAGGCCACCACGGGAGTCACTGGCGGGGGAGCGGGGGACATTGTGCTTTGAGATTTCGTGGCCAGCGCCGATGCCACGAATGCAGATGGCTGTGCCCCCCGCCCCCTCCCCGAGGGACCCCCCGGGACAAGCCCAGCTGAGGGACGCGGAGCAGCGGGGCTGGGCGCCGGGTGCAGCCAAGCCGGGCAGAGGGACAGGGACATGCGGGGAGCAGCGGGGAGCTGGGAAAACTGGGTGCCGGGATGAGAAAAGGGAAAGGAGGAGACGGGAGCGAGCCGGGGTGGACTCAAGCGTGCGGCAAGGAATTTAGGATTGCTGCGTCCCTCCACCCGGCCCCGCTCCCCCCCCCCGCCCTCCAGCCTCCTGGGCACAGCAGCTGCGTGGTTTGGGCTTGGAACCTCAGCTGGCACCCAGGGATGCAGCAAGGCGATGCTGGGGGGCTCTGCATGGCTGGGGGGGACCCACACCCAGGGGTGGGCTGAGCCTGTCCCCAAAGGGCCAGCAGTCCCAGGATGTCACCCCCATGGCGATGCTCCCCGCTCCCCTCCGTCCCCCCAAGGAGCACCTCTGAAGCACCCGAAGTGTGCACGTTAAGGAGGGGAAACGCCGAGCGACAGCAACAGCCAGAGCAAAAAAAAAAAAAATAAAGCCCTTTGGAGACTCAGCCGAAGCCTCCGGTTAGAAACAAGAAGGATCCAGCGGCTCCTTCCCGGCTGCTCCGGCTCGGCTCCGCTCCTTGCAGGGGCTTCCCCCTCCGGGACCCGCAGCGATTCCTGCAGCAAGCCCAACCCTCCGAGAGCACCCCAAGAGCTGGGGCTGAAGGATCCATGCTCCGGCCCCCTATCCCCCCACACTACGACGGGACCCCTGGCTCGTGCTCACAGCCAGGCTGGGCACCACAGCCACCCCGGTTGTGGGGTACAGTGGGGCCAGAAATCAGCCGCTGAGGTTCCAAGAAGAAAAGGGCTCCCGGCCCCTTTCTGTGTCCACGACCTCTTTGCACCCCACCGGCCCCCCAGCCTTGACTCCCCCCACACCCGCCGGCTGCAGCTAATCCTAAATTCTGGGTAGCACAAGCCCGGGGCGGGGGGGACGTCCCGTGCAGGACGCGCTGTCGGTCCCTGGGGGTGACTCACAGTTTGTCCCTGCGAGCAGCAGAGCGGTCAGGGAGGGAAAACAAGAGCAGTTAATGCACGTCCCAGGGCGAGGGGGGTGGGGTGGCCAAAAAGGGGCGAGCACGGGCAGGGTACCGGCACGGGAATCCCAGCCCTGGCACCTCGGTGGGCACAGCTAAGGAGCACGGGCCACATCCTGCACAGGGGCTTGGTCCCCTCTGTGAGACCCCCAGCTCCTCCTGGACAGACCTGCCAGCTGAGGGGGTGGTCCTGCCACAGCCCAGGGGGGCACAGAGGGGCTTGGGAGAGGTCTGGGGACAATCTGGGGGTCCGTCTGCCCCCACCTCACCTCGGCAAGCAGTTTTGGTTTGGCAAAACCATCGCGGCCACCACCCAGGGCACAAGAGTCCCCCCGGGGAGGCTTTGCCCGGAGAGCGGGGGCCTCTTCTCCAAGAGGCCTCTTCTCTCCCCCCCCTCCAGCCCCTCCTGGGGTCTGCACTGTGTGTCCTCAGCTGCACCCCAACCCCGTGCTCCCCGCACCCCAACCCCTCCGTGAGCATCTCACCGGGGAGCTCCCCCCCCTGTACCTCTCGCAGACGCGGACTGTCCAGGCAGCGATGATCCAGGAGGAGATGCTGAAGACCAGGAGGACGGTGCCGGGGCAGATGGTCATGAGGGTCTTCATGACGAAGCGGGTGTTGAAGTTGATCTTGTTGAGGGCACCGATGCTGCGGGAGGAGGCGTCGGTGAAGAGCTTGCTGTGCAGCAGCATGACGCGCCCGATCAGGTACAGCCGCAGGAACATGGGGATGGAGAGGATGATGTCCACGTCGGCATCGGCCACCGAAGCGGCGTAGGTGAAGGCCAACCGCGCCGTCCAGGTGAAGAGGTACTGCCCGGGGATGGGGTGGATGGCGCAGACGATCAGCTCCAGGGCGATGAAGAAGATGCGCTCGTAGGTCATGGCGATGCGCCAGTCGTCGGCGCCGTTATCCACCATGAAGAGCTGCGGGGCGGGGAGAAAGGGGGTTGTGGGGGGGGGGGGGGGGAAGGTGGTGGTGGGACCCCCCCGGGGTGGCGCGACCCTGGCGAGCACCCGCTGGGTGGGTGCCCCTCACCTGGATCTCCCTGGCGTGGTACATGACGATGAGCCCTAGGAGGATGACGGTCGAGAGGCTGATAAGGCATTTCAGTGCAAACGAATACGATGACTCCTGCGAGGGGAGCGGGCAGCATGAGCCCGGCTGGACCCCCCCCCCTCCCCCCCACCTCCTTGGCCCCCCCCCCACCCAGCGTGACCCCCTACCTTGGTGTAGACCCCCCAGGACAGCTCCGTCTCCGTGACCATGACCACGATGCCGAACATCCCAAAAATGAGGGCGTAATCGCTGAGGCGCTTCCGCTTCTCGAAGAGGGCTCGCCGGTGTCCCAGCTTGTACCCGATGTTCTGGTTCCTTCGGGGTCCTCGGCCCCGTTCCTCGGCCACATCCTGCCCCGGGGCCAGCACCGGGCCAGGATCCGGACCCCCGGGCTGTTCCGGCTGGGAGACCACCACCTCGAGACCGGGGGGACGGCGGGGCCGCAGCGGCTGGGTCTCACCCTCCGGCGGGTGCAGGGTGTGGGTGGAGGTGCTCAGGGGACCCCGGGGTCGTGCCACCCCCCCATTGTACCGGCAGCCGCTCATGGCTCTGGCGGGGAGGGGGCCGGGCGATCCCGCATGGCTCAGCGGCGTGGGGGCGACCTGCGGGACGAGGGGACGGTGTCGGGTGTGGGGGCACGCGTGGGTTTGGGGGGGGGGGGGGGGGGGAGGAGGGAAGAGCCGGGATCAACCCTCTCACCCCACCCGGCACCGGGTGACACCTCCCGGGGCACATGTGCCGGCCTCGACGGTGGTGGGGACGTGTCCTCCCCACGGGCGACAGGGGGAACGTGTCCTGCCCACGGCGGGGTGATGCGCCCCCCCCCCTCCTCCCCCCACTTCCTCGGCTGTCGGTGACCACCGCAGCCCCACCTGCACCACCTCCGGGGGGGATGACCCCCTTCCCCCCCCCCCCCCCCCCCCCCCCACCTCCCGGGATGACTCCGGGAACGAGCCGCAGCTGCGCGTCCCCGCCGCCTCCTTCTCCCCTCCTCGACGTCCCCGCTGTGCCCGGGGCTCCCGGTACCGGGGCGCCGGGTGGGTTCAGCCCCAGCCCCAGCCCCTTCCCGGCGCTGCCCGGCTCCGCTGCCCGGTGCCCGGTGCCCGGTACCTGCCGCCGGGCCGGGCCGGGCCGGGCCGGGGCCGCTCCGCCGCCGCCGCCGCAGCCGGTTCGGTCCCGGGGGCGCGCGGCGGCGGCGGGACCGGAGCGCTCGGGGGCGGGGCAAAGGCGGGGACGCCACTCCTCATTGGTGGAGACCGGCCCACGCCCCCCCTCCTTTTCCCCGTGACGAGCCGCGCGACACGCCCCCCACACGACACGCCCCCTCCAGCGCTCGCCACGCCCCTCCCAGCACCCCCCCCCCCCCCAAACCCCCTCAGCTGCCCCCGCACCCCCCGCACGCCAGCCCGTGTCCCCGGCCCCTTGCACCCCCTCCCCGCCCAGGCCCGCTCCCCGCCCCTGCACCCCCCCCAATGACACCCCCAGCGCCCCCCCCCCAGCCTCACTGCGCTGCTCTGCTGCACCCCAAACCCCATCATCCCCCATGCACCCCCCCACCGCGCATCCCCTCCAGCCTCCTCACGCCCCCCCCCCCCAGCACTCCCAGTACACCCCCAGTACATCCCCTCCGTCACTCCCAGTGCACGCTGCCAGCACCTCAATGCACCCCCATAGCCCCCCCTCTGACCCCGCAGCGGCTCCCTGTGCCCACAGCCCTGTCTGCTCTGGCCCCCCCACACCCCCCTACCTGCTGGGGCTCCCCGGGGCCGGCCGGGGGGGCCCTCGGGGCGTTAGGGGCTGCGGGGCCGGGGCTTGGCACGGGGGGGGTCCGGGGGTCCGGGTGCCATGGGCTTCCCTCCACGCCTGGCCGAGAGGAGACACAGCATTAGGTGGGGAGGGGGGTGTCCCCAAACCCCCTCGGCCGTGGTGCCAGGGACCCCCAGAGCCATCACACCCACCCGTGGGTCCTGCCCTGGCACTGCCACCCCAGGGCGGGGCGGGGAGGGGGGTCACTCTGTCTCCCTGTGCACCCCCCGCCTCGGGGGGCAGCAGCGGGGCTGTGGGCAGGGGGGCTGCCAGTGCCCCCCCCCAGCAGCCAGGGTGGGCAAGCTGGGGTTCGGCAAGCAGAGCCCCTGTTTTTGGCTGTGGGTTTGTCACCAGGCCAGGGGGTGAAGTGCAGGGGGGTGGGGGCGCTGGGGGGGCCGTGGTCAGAGCCCCCAACCCCTCACCGCAATGAGGGGGGGGTGGCAGCCCAAGTGGTTCCCCCAGCCCCCCTGAATGGGTGCCCCTGCAGAGCCAGCACACCCCCCCCGGCACAAGCAGCCCCATCGCACGGGGGGGGGTGTCCACAGCAGCCAGCACAGAGCCCACGGCAGGAACTGCCCCAGTGCAGCCAGCGCGGACCCCCAGCACCAATGGGCACGTTGCACGACGGGCTGTGCTGCACCAACAGCCGCGTTGCACCAAGGACCCCATTGCACGACGGGCTGGGTGGTTGCTCAGACAGGCCCTTGAAGCCAGCACAGACCCCCAGTGCCAGCCCCCCCGTTGCACGACAGGCTGTGTTGCACAAACGGCCCCCTTGCAGCCGGCACGAACCCCCAGCACCACCAACAGCCCCATTGCACAACGGTTTGCTTTGCACCAACAGCCCTGTTGCACCAAGGACCCCACTGCACGACGGGCTGCATTGCACAAACACCCCCCATTGCATGATGAGCTGCATTGCATAAATGGCCCCCTTGCAGCCAGCACGGACCCCCCCAGCACCAACAGCCCCGTTGCACTCAACGGCCCCATTGCACGATGGGTTGTGTTGCACAACCCCCCCCCGTTGCACGATGTGTTGTGTTGCACCAACACCCCCGTTGCACGACGGGCTGCATTACACAAACAGCCCCCTCACAGCCGGCACGGACCCCCAGTGCCAACACCCCTGTTGCACAATGGGCCACGTTGCACCAACAGCCCCCTTGCAGCCAGCACAGACCCCCCCCAGCACCAACAGCCCCATTGCACCAACGGCCCCGTTGCACGACGGGCTGCGTTGCACCAACAGCCCCCTTGCAGCCAGCACGGATCCCCCCAGCACCAACAGCCCTGTTGCAAAACAGGCCCAAAAATCCCTGCGCAGAGCCCCCTGCGGCACCGTCTCCTTTCATGGGGGAACTGGGGGGGTCCCCTGCAGCAGGGCTGTACCCTGGGGAGGGGGGAGGGAAGCGGGCAGCAGCCCCCCCAGATTTCAAGCCTCCAAGCCCCTGAGCCTGGCTGCAGCCCAGCCCGGCCAACACCCCCAAAAACCGGCCTCGCTCCCCCAGATGCAAACACCACCACATCCCAGTGCAGGGACACCTGGGAAGGGGCGGCTGCCACCAGCACCCCCCCAATCCTTGGGGGGGCCGCAGGGCTTTGGGACCCCGTCCCTGTCCCCCGAGGGACGCACCGGACCAGGGGAAGATGTCTTCCTGCTACCTACGGGAGCAAAGGTGGCGTGGCCGGGATCCAGCACCCAGCTGCTCCCCGGTGCGTACCCGGGGCCGCTGGCTCCCCTCCAGGGCCAGATCATTTTCCCTCCATTCTGCCAAATTTATTGCAGGAAAATGGGCTCCGATTTCTTTTTAATATTCGGTTGGGGAGAAAAATACGCAGCAGGCAGGGCGGAGGGGAAGTGGTTTCCCGGGACTGTTGGCCCCAGGCCCCTTCACCACGGAGGTGCTGGGAGCAAAACGCTCACCCCACGGCCCGGTAAACTTTTTGACACCTCGGATGGGGCCGGTGAAGCTGCCCCCCGGAGCCCTCCCTGATGGATGACAGTAAATATTTTATTAACCATCACTCCGTGGTCATTTCGCTAATAGTTTCTATCAATGGCAGCACAAATGGGCCTTATTAAATCTTCCCCCCCTGTCAGGACATCAATAGGGATGTCTCCAGCGGGATTCAGCGCCCGGAGGGTTGATTAAAATTGGGAAGCCCCGGAGGTCCTTGTCCCCTGTCCCCATGGGGCCACCATGGCCGGTGGCTGCATCCCCCAGGGATGCTTGGGCGGGATGCACAGCGCAGAGGCACCGAGCGTGGTCCCCTCCCGGTGGGGACAAGGAGGTGGCAGGTCCCCCCCCAACCCTTCCACGGCCGCCGTGTGTCCTTGAGCAATGGCCCCGAGCGTGTGTGTGTGTCCGCTCCCCCCCCCCCCCCCCCCCCCCCCCCCCCGCGCTCGGCAGCTCCCGCGCCAGGAGGTTGGCGGCGATGCGGCAGCAGGACACCCACCACTGCAGACTGGGGGTCTCGGCACAGTGGTGGGGTGCTCCGACCACACCCCGCCTACACACACACTCCCCCACACACCCCCTCAGCTGGGACACGGGCACCCGCGAGGTCTCGTCTCGCCAAGGGGGGGTCCCCGGGGAGGGCCTGTCCTGCGTGGGCACAGGGTGCCACGGGTTTTAAAGAGGAGCTGGGTGGGGGAAGACCCTCAACTGGGGAGAGATGGGGACAGCGGGTGCAGGGGACCTAAGGGGGACCCCAGCTGGGGTGCACAGCAGGCCTGGGGGACACACACATGGTTTAACCCCCACACGCCCAAGCTGCAGCAGCCCCCGGTGCCCTGGGGGGTGGTGGTGGGACCCCTCCACTCCCCCCCGTGCCCCAGAGCAGCGATGCTGCCTGGAAGCAACTGCAGAGGAGGAGGGTGCAGCTAAAAATAGAGGCGGGCGGCCGAAAGGCTCCCCGTTGGTGATTTATTTATTACCCGCTCGCTAATTCCTGCCTGGGAATCGTGGTCCCAGGGAGGGCAGGGCAGGAATTTGGGGGAACAGCGGTTGCTGGCGGTGTCGTGCCCACCGGCCCCACACCAGCAGCTGGGTGGCATGGCCACGATCCCAGTGCCATAGTGGGGGGGGAAGGAGCCGGGGAACTGGGGAACCCCCTGCAATGTGGCGCAGGGGACGGGGTGCTGGGGGCGGTGGGATCCACATTGTGCCCCCCCCCACTTGAGGCTGCAGGAGGCTCCCCGTCAGCCGGCATGGGGGCTCGGGGCTTGCTGGGTGCACAAAGAGCATCAGACCCCTTGCAGGCCCCCCGTATCCCCCCCCCCCAGCCCCCCCAAATCCCCCGTGGTGGCCCCAGTTCCTCAAGTGGCCGCAGCTCCCGCTGCTGCCAAGCCCTGGCCATATGTCCCAGGCTGGAGAGCATCTGGCAGTGCCGGCAGGAGCCCCCGGCCCCCGCGAACGCCACTGCCCACCCACTGGCACAGGGCTGGGGGGGTGGGGGGTTTACCACCACCGCTGCTCCCCAAGGGCAGGGCAGGGGGAAGCTGAGCGTCGTTTGGGGGTGCACGGGACCATCTGAGCCCCCTGGGGCTGGTGGAGGCACCAGCACAAAGCTCACAAAAAGCACTGGGATGGCTCAGCCAAGCCCTGCCACCGTGGGACCCCCCCGGTGATGCCAGCAGCTGGGCCACCCCCCCTTCCCCATGCACCCATGTCCCCCCCCGGCATGTTGGGGTGGGTGGGAAGGGGCAGAGCCCGGCACCGGGGTGATTCGCCCCACACAGGATCAGGCCCATTCCCACCCGTGGGGCTGTGGGGTGTCGGCGGGTACCACGGCGTGGGGAGGGGGGGGGGGAAGGCACACAAGCTGGCACACGCGTGGGGACGCGTGGGGACACCCGGGGACACCCGAACGTCCCCGGCCCCGCCTTGCTGCAGGGGAATCCCCGGCTTGTCCCGGGGTCTCCCCGAGAAAAACCCTCCCCACCCAGACACCCTGGGGCCGGGGCTGGATCAGGCCCCGGGGGGGACGCTGGGGACAGCACCGGTGTCCCCGGGGGTGGCAAAGGCAGCTGGGGCCCCCCCAACCCAAGGGGGACCCCCCATCCCCACCCCTCCCACCTCAGGAGGGGACCCGCACCTGGGGACGCCCTACCTGCGCAGAGCCGAGTGGGTGCCTGGCGCTGGGGTGGGGGGTGCTGAGGGGTCTGGGGAGGGGGGGGGGGGGGGGCGTGTGTTCAGGCTCCCCACGAGCCCCCCTCTGCTGCCACCGCGCCAGCGTCCCCAGACAAAGCCGCTGTGCTGCCGCCTCCCCCCGACGCGGCTCGGCTCAGCCGAAGGACAAAGCCGCTTCGCCTGGCTGCCCCTGCCGGGTCACGGCAGACCCCCCCACCCGGGGGGGCCCGGGGGGACCACGGGTGTCCCCGCTATCCCTGCGACTGCCACAAGCCCCTCGGGGAAGGAGAGGGGGGGTTTCCCCTAAACCTCACAAGCAGCTTTGGGGAGCCCCGTCCCTGCGCCGTGGGGCGGTGGTCCCTGCCACCGCTGGGGTGTCCCCACAGGTGCCCCAGTCCCCGGCCCGGCACAAGGTGCCCACGGGCGGCCCAAGGTCAAGGGGAAGGTTGGGAGGGGCCACAGCCACGACGGTCGCACCACGGCACGCCGGGCGCTTCCCAGCACATCGAGACCCCGAGCGTCGCGCGGTGCCGGAATCTACCGGGAACCCCGAGCGTCAGCCCCGGATTTGGCACCGGCAAACACGGCACACGGACCCGGTACCGGTCACGGGCCGAGATCCCGGCGCTCCCCGGCTGTGCCACGGCCGGTTCCCAGTGTCACAGCCGGATGGACCGCGGCTGTTTGTGGCGTGGGGGCTCCCAGGGTCGGGTGGGTGCTGAGCTGGGTGCAGAGCGGGGCTGGTTCCCCCGACCGGAGCCGTCCCGCTGCCGTGTCCCGCCGGGGCTGTGCCGGCAGCCGGACCCCAATGCTGGGGAGCACCAGGGAGCACCGGGGACCCCCGGCCCCTCACCCAGCCCAGCTGCGCTCCCCTCCGCAGCCTCACGGCCTCCAGCCCCACGAGGACCACAAGACACCCCCCCCTCCCCACCGCCGTCCCCTGACTCCGGCAGCTGGGGATTGCCCAGAGCGGCCCATCCACCGCAGGCAGGGTGTCCCCGGTGTCCCCTGGGTGCCCCCCACCCAGGCACCCAGCCATCCCCTGGGTCGCCACCACCACCGCCGACCACACTTTCCACCCCCACCCCCCCCATCGCCCCGCCGCGCCCGCTCACTTGCCACGGCCCCGTGTTAACGGGGAGCGTCAGGACGAGCCGGGGTGCCCCGGGGGCGGGGGGGTGGGCATGTGCCGGGGTGCAGGCGGGGGGGGGCCACGGCCGCTCGCAGCTCCCTGCGTGGTGGAGCAGCCTCCGTGACGGTGGCCGTGCCCGGGCGCGTGTGGGAGCCGTGGTGCAGCGTGGGGGGGTGGGGTGGGTGTGTGAAGGGGGGTCGGGGGGGCTTCCCCGCCCTACGGCTCCCCCCCCCCGGCTCGGCCCCCCCCCCCCCCCAAGGCGGGCAGTGACCTTGAGGCCGCGGCGCTGGCGGAGGATGGGGGAGGAGGATATTTTTAGCTGGGAAGAGTCACTCCCATCGCGTCCTCATTGTCACCGTCGTGGGCTGCCTCCCGCGCCCCCCCCCCTCCAATCCACGCCCCCCCCCCCCCCAAGCTCCCCGCCGCGGGGGGGCTGGGGCGTGCGCGCGCACACACACACACACGGACATCCTCGGGGTGCCCTGGAGGCAGCCACTCCCCACACTTCACGGTATTCCCCCCCACCGCCGCCCCGCTCCACTGGGGATCCCCATGAGCCGGGGGGGCCCAGAAGCGGGGGAGGTCCCTAGAAGCAGGGGGTGTCCCCCCAGAAGCAGGGGGGTCGCTAGAAGCAGGGGGCATCCCCAGAAGCAGGGGGGGTCCCCAGAAGGAGGGGGCATCCCCAGAAGCAGGGAGGGTCCCTAGAAGCAGGGGGGCTCCCCAGAAGTGGGGGGTTGTCCCCAGAAGCAGGGAGGTCGCTAGAAGCAGGGAGGGGGGCCCAGAATTGAGGGGGTTCCTAGAAGGAGGGGGCATCCCCAGAAGCAGGGGGGTCCCTAGGAGGGGGCATCCCCAGAAACAGGGGGTCCCTAGAAGCAGGGGGAGTCCCCAGAAGTGTGTGTGGGGTCTCCAAAAGCAGGGGGTTGTCCCCAGAAGCAGAGGGGTCGCTAGAAGCAGGGGGGGGCCCAGAATTGAGGGGGTCCCTAGAAGGAGGGGGCATCCCCAGAAGCAGGGGCGGTCCCCAGAAGTGCGGGGGGGTGTCCAGAAGCAGGGGGGCCCTAGAAGTGGGGAGGCATCCCCAGAAGTAGTGGGGGGGGGTCCCCAGACGCAGGGGTGTCCCTAGAAGCAGGGAGGGGGGGGATCCCCAGAAGTGAAGGGGTCCCTAGAAGGAAGGGGCATCCCCAGAAGCAAGGAGGGTGTCCCCAGAAGCGAGGGGGTCCCTAGAAGCAGGGGGAGGGGGTCCCCAGAAGCAGGGAGGTCCCTAGAAGAAGGGGGGGGGGGTGTCCCCAGAAGCAGGGAGGTCCTTAGAAGCGAGGGCGGGGGGTGTCCCCAGAAGCAGGGGGGTCCCTAGAAGCGGGGGGAGGGTCCCTAGAAGCAGGGGGGGCCCCCAGAAGCAAGGGCATCCCTAGAAGCTGGGGGGATCCCCAAAAGCCAGTGAGGGGAGGGGTGGGTGGTGTTTCCCCAGCACCGCCAAGTGCCCAGGCAATAATGACTTGGGGGGGGGGTGGTGTGTGTGTTCCCCCCAACCCACCTCACCCCCCAACCCACTCCCCACTCCCCCCCCAGCGCACCCACCTGCAGCCAGAACCCGGCCTCCGCTCCCCTCGCGCGCTGCCGCCGCTGACCATGGCCTGGCGTCGGCACGTGCCGGCGCGGCGGTGAGCCGGGGTGGCCGGGAAGCTTGGCAGGCCCGAAGGGACGAGTGGGGGGCCGGGGGTGGCGGGGTGCCTCGCCGTGGGCCCCGCGGTCCCGCCTGGCCCCACGTCGCCGCTTCGTGCCTCGGTTTCCCCAGCGCGCAGGCGGAGGGAGGGGGGGGGGGGGGGGGGGGCGGGCGGGGGGGGCGATGCGGCGCGTTGCGAATTCTGCTCACACGCGCAGCCGCGCGCTCCCGCTTCCTCGCGGCCCGCGCGGCTATTGTCTGAAAACTAAATTTAGCCACTGCTCGCACCCCCCTCACACCGCCACCCCCCACCCCCCCCTCGGGCTTTAATCACCCACATCTGCGGGGACGTGGGCGACCGAGCACCCACGGGGTTTCCTGCCCCGCTCAGGTCCACCCGTGACAGTGGGAGCTGCCGCAGCTCTGACCCAACTCCCCTCAGTAACCCCCCCCTCCCCAGTTGGCCTGGCACTGGGAACCGCCGGCCCCCACCCCTCGGTTTGTGGCACGGGGGGACGGTGTGTGTGTGACCAGTGGGGACCTAGAACCCCCCCCACCCCCGGCCTGGTGGGTGTTGGGGTGCCCCCCCCCCCGATTCGGAGTGTGTTGCACTCACGGTGGACAAGCGGGGTGGGAGCGGCGGGGTACAGGCAGGGGTGGGGGGGTGGCTGGGGTGGGTGGGTGCTGGCCCCCCCCCCACCTTGGACAGCGTGGCACACGTGTGCAAGCACCCTGCCCCGGGTGGGGGGGCTGTGGGTGTGCGGGGAAGAAAGCGCGGGGGGGGTGCAGAGAGGTGCGGGGGGTGCAGGGGGGTGCAGAGGGGTGCAGGATGGTGCATGGGGGTGCGGGGGGGTGCAGAGGGGTGCGGGGGGTGAGGGGAGTGCAGAGGGGTGCAGGATGGTGCATAGGGGTGCAGGGGGGTGCAGAGGGGTGTGGGGCGGTGCAGGATGGTGCATGGGGGTGCGGGGGGGTGCACAGGGGTGCAGCTGGGTGCAGAGGGATGCGGGGGTGGTGCACGGGGGTGCGGGGGGGGGTGCAGGATGGTGCATGGGGGTGCACGGGGGTGCATAGGGATGCGGGGGGGGTGCAGCAGTTTGCGGGGGGGTGCAGAGGGGTGCAGGATGGTGCACAGGGGTGCAGAGGGGTGCGGGGGGGTGTAAGCGCAGTGCCCAGCTATAGGGGCTGCAGCGCGCAGGCGCGTGCACGCACAGGGTGGGCTTCGTGGTGTGTGCGGCGGGGGGGAGTGGGGGGAGACCCACAGCTGCGAGCGTGGGTGTGTGTGCAAGGGATTGCACGCGTGGCTTTGTGCGCGGGGGGGGGTGGGGTGGATTGCACGCCCAGCTCCGTGCTGGGGCTGCGCTACGTGCACGGTGGTGCAGTGTGCGGGGGACACACACACACGACACGGACACGGGGAGGGGGCTGCGTGGTGCGGGGGGAGGGGGCTGCGCGGAGGGGGGGGGGTCCCCACGGAGGGGAGGGTGGGGATGCCCTGCGCGGCTGCGCGAGGATCCCGCGGCCGCGTGACCGCCCCCCCACCGCGGGTTCCCCCGCCCCCCTCGCAGAGGAGCAGCCCGTTGCCATAGCAGCGTCGCCCCCCCCCCCCCCCCCCAATTTCTTCCCCCACTCTCCCGCCCCGGGGGGGGGAGTGGGGAATGGAAAAGGAGGGGGAATCCCCGTGGGGGGGGCAGGGCGGGGAATCTCCCCACCCTTCTCCACCGCCCCCCCCCGCGGCGGGGACCCCCCCTCCCCACACCCCGGTAACCCCTTCGCTGAGGGGGACACACGGACACCCACCCACCCCCCCCCCCCGCCCCAGTGCAGGGGAGGGTGTTCCCCCATTAACCCCTTCCGTGCCCTGGGGATCCCTTCCCGAACCGCGGGATTCCCCCACATCCCGCCCTTGGAATGGGGGGGTTGGGGTGTCCCTCCCTTGCCACGGGGGGGGGGGGTGTCCCCTATTAACCCCGCCCTTGCACTGGGGGGGGGAATCCCGTCCCTCCCCCCCCCCCTCAGGGATTCCCCCCATTAATCCCTTCTTTGCAACTGGAGAAGCCCCACCCTGCACTGGGTTCCCCCAATATCCTCTCCCTTGTAATAGGGGATCCCTTCCCCGAACTGGGGGGGGGGAAACGGGACACGGACAGACGCATGACACACCGCCACCCCCCCTTAGCCCCTTCCACCACATTGAGTGTAGTGGGGGGGGGTCACCGACATCATGAGGGGGGGGGATATGTGTGTGTGTCCCTACCCCTGGGGTTGATATGAGGTGCTCAGCCTCCAGGACCTCAGGAGGCAGGTGGGGGGGCCTGCAAGCCACAGCTGCCCCCCCCAAGCTGGCTGGATCCCCCCAGCCCCCCCCCCCCCCCCCTTGAAATCACTGCCTGAATATTCCCCCCCCTCCCCCCGGGGGGACACCACGGCACTGCCGCAGTGCTGAGGAGGAGGAGGAGGAGGAGGGTGGGCTCTGCTGCACAAAGCCAGGGCTGTGCAGGAGCTGAAGGCCTCTGCGCTGGAGGGCTTGGGGGGGGGGGAAAAGCAGGTGAAGGCAGGGATGGGGGCACCCCCCGTCCCCACGGAGGGGGGGGGCACAAAGAGGTGTGTGTGGGGGGGTCAGCTCAGCTCAGGGTGGGGAACACTCACGCGGACTTCACCAGTGCGGCCGTTGCAGCCTCCTCCACCGCCGTGGCTGAGACACACACACCCCACAACTTGCTGGGGGGGGGGGGGGGGGGGGGGGCGGCCCTCCCCTCCCCAAAGCAGGCAGGAACCACAAAACAAACTCCAGCAGGATTTTCTACAGGATTTCAGGGAACAACCCTCCCCTCCCAGAACAAGCCAGGAAAACAGAGCCCTCCACCCCTCAGCCTTTATTCCCTCAACAAGCAAGCAGGGGACGGGGGGTTTTAATTTTTAATTAATTGGGTTCAAACACAACAAACTTCTCACAGAAAGGGGAGACACCAGGTGCATTCCTCCCTGTCTTTACCAGCTGGGCTTGAGGGTGCAGAGGGGACACACACACACACGTTCTCAGGGGCCAGCCCCGCTCCTTTAGCCTGGTTCTGCAAGTGGGGTGCAGAGAGGGCCGGGGAAAGCCCCAAAATGGGCACAGAGAGGGCCGGGGAGAGCCCCAAAATGGGCACAGAGAGGGCCGGGGAGAGCCCCAAAACGGGCACAGCCCCTCAGCTTCAGCATCATCTCCTCAACCCCCCTTCCCCACCAAAGTGCAAATGCTTCTGCAGCCCTGCAGACTCCTGCAACCCTCCCCGCCTCCTTGCAGATCCTGTGCAGGGGCAGAGGCCACCCCGCTGCCCGTTACCCACCTGGGGCTGAACCCCATTTGTAAAAAAAAAAAAATCAGAAGAAATCCCAGCAGGACGCTGAGACAGCCACGAGTTTTTGTCTCAGTTTGGCAACCCCGGTTATACCCACAGGTAAGCACCAACGGCAGTGGAGCTGCTGCCTGGTCAAGGGTTTAGACCTTGGGGGAAGGAATTTCACTCCCAAAGGAGACCAGAGGGGATGTGAAAGGGGAGAGGGAAGAGAGGAAAAGCCAGTGCCTGCTCGAGGCGAGGGGCTGAGCCTCTCCAGCCCTGCCCCGGCCCTCCCAAGGGAGCTCACCGATTTCTTTTTGCTGTGACCAGTGGAGAGACCAGGGGGCTCTGGCCGAAGGGGAGCCGAGGCGGCACGGCTGGGACGGTGCCCTCAGCCCGGCAGCGGGAGAAGCTGCTGAGCTGACAGTCCCACATTCCCTTCCACAGGCCCACAGGGCATTTTCTCGACCGAGCCTGGGAACAAGAGAGGGAAGAGAGCGATGGGAGAAGCAGCAGGATCCCTTTTCGGGGCAGTTCTTGGGTGGTGCGGGGTTGCAGCCCCTCCTGGAACCCTCCTGTCCCACCAGCAGTGCGTGAGGGTCTGGGCAAGGCCAGCAGGGAAGTCACACAGAGAAGTCTGGCACCAGCATCCTGCGTGGACAAGGCAGGAACCACGCTGTGCTGTGTTATCTCTCCCATTCCTCCTTGAAGACGGAAGGTTATTTTCTCTCTTCCTCACACCACCATGCTGACAGAGCTTCTGCTCCCGTTGCGGTTCCTCCTCCCCACCTAACGCAGCGCTGGGAGAGATCAAGAGGAGGGAGGTGGCGGGCAGCAGGCTGGGCCAACAGCAATCCCAGTTTGGAATCTCTTCGGGGCCATCCCAGCACCAAGGATGACATGAGCAAGAGAGGGCGGGTGCCTTCCTCGTGACAGTTGCAAAAATTCACCCCGCAGAGCACGAGGGTGCGGCGCAGCCACTGTAGAGGCAGGGATGAATGCAGTTAGGCTGAGGTCCAGGCTGTGAGCGGGTTAATGCGTGGTGCTAGACAGCACGGGGCGGGTGTGGGGGGGGTCCCCACACTGCACCTCGCAAGCGCTGCCCATGCTGAAGGTCTGGAGGCGAGTTAGTAGCTTTTTTTTGTAATAACAACCAAATTCGGAAGTGGGAAGGTAGTGTTAGTCCATCCAGGTCGCGCTGCACCAGCTGCCTGTGGAGGGGTGAGCATGTTGGGGGGGGCACAGGCTGTCAGTGAAGACAGCAGGACACTGCAGGGTCCCCAGGTGAGCTGTGACCTCGTGCTTATCTTAAATCCAAGAACAGAGAAAGACAGAAAGTGGGGGTGGGGAAGAGAAACAAAAGGAGAGGAGGTTCCTGGTGTCTCCTGTTTTTATCAGAGCAGAGGCCTGGGGCTCCAGCCCACTGTCCAGGGAAGGATGATCAGCTCTAGTTCTACTTTTGGCTGTTGTAAGCTTTGTGCCGCTGGTTCATGGGGTTTTCTGGAGACTTCATCCACTCCTTCTTGAGGAGCTGCTTGAGCTGGGACAGGCGCATGTTGGGGTTCTCTTGCTTCAGGCGTGGCAGATTGACCTCTTCAAAAGCTGTGAAGGCAGCTTTCATCCGGCGCTCAGGGTGACGGTCCAGATCATTGGCAACGCTGCCGGGAGGGAATTCAGAGGAGACACACGTCAGAGACACCCCCCCGCAGGCACCAGCCTCTTGCTCCTCTCTGGTCCCCTGCCAGCACAACCAAGTGCATAAAGAATAACTTGGGTGATAAAGCAGAAAACCCCGTGATACTTCCCCTACCCACTTCAAATACTCTTCACAGAACAACAGGGCAGGGGACGTGTCCTGCTCTTGCTGTCAAGATAGAAAGTCACAGTCAAAGCAGAAAAAGAAGGCAGTTCTGGGGGAGGGAGTATCTGCAAGAATTTCTTGTAAGGAAAGCAACACCTTCAGAGGAGAGCACTGCTATGATATGGCCACGTACCTGAGGACAGCAATGGCATCTTCAATCGTCCTGGCCTCCACTGATCCTTCCTCCAGTACCCTTCTGTTGATGTTCTCCTCCAAGGGGACCTCCAAGTGAGTCTTCTCCTTCTCCACTGCACAGGGAGGGGGGGGAAAGGGAGAGCCGTTAATGGCAAGTCCAGCCTGCACAAAACCCTCAGAAGAGGGTTTTCCAAAGCAGTCTAAAGAAAGTGCTGCGGAAACTCAGCCAGAGTTAGGTCCCAGTCCTGGAAGAGAAGAGTGGCTGCTCTGCAGCTCTGTTTCTCCACCTCACGGTGACAGGAGGTTTCTTCTTCCCCCATTTGGGTGTTAGTCACAGACACAGCAAAGCACGAGGCACAGAGTAGCTGCAGGCAGCTCTTGCCTTCCAAACACCCTGTCCTTCAGCGACAGTGGGTGAAAAAGGAACAGCCCTCCCTTCCCGCTCCCCAGCCCCCTGCGGCTGTCAGGGCCTTTCTGTGGTACCACCAAACCTGTATCTGCATTCTCCTTCTGCTGCTGGTCTTTTCTGATCGTCTCCTCGATCTGGGCCCTGGTGACTTTGCCCGGAGTGACCTGCTTGGGCGACTTCCCTTTCAGCTTCGAGTCTTCCTCCTCCAGCAGGCGCTGCAGCTCCTTCTTGCGCTCCAGCTGCTCCAGCCGCCGCTTCTCCCTCTCTTCCTGGAAGGATGAAAGGACGAGGTCACCTTTACCCTTACGCCTTCGAGTGGCACAGGGATCAAATTATCCCTTACAGGAGCAGGGAACCCCACTTGAACAGGAGCGGGCACCTCACTTCTGTAGCTAAGGCAGCACTGACTTCACCTTATCAGAGAGGACGGCGGCTCGTTCCCCCCGACCTCCAGCAAGACAGCGAGGGCCTGTCCTGTCCTGTCAGAATAATAATTCCCCTGTCCCTGCCCCATCTGCAACCACATGCTGGCTTCCCCTGATGTCAGTACTGCGAAACACAACCCTGCTGTTGAGAAGGAGCAGGAGGTACCAGCCAGGGCCTGCTGACAATCAGATTAAGTTTTCCACTTTAATTTTAATAAGTGGTTCGAGGTTGAAAGTTCAGCAGTTGTTTGAGACAAGCCAGTCAAGAGGCTGAATGCGTCCTCAGGCCTGGCTCACGCTCTTCCTAAGAGCTGGGACAGGGGATTAGACCGAATCCAACAAGCAATGCGGCTCTTGTGGTAATTCTAAAATGCTCCAGGAGTTTAAGAGCCACTTTGCCCTCCAAGGCCCAGGGAAGAGGGTGACAAGACCATGCAACAGGCCCTTAAGAGCTTTCACCACTTTGGCTTCGAGTTTTTTTCCTCCTCTCCCCAAGCCTATAAGATCTGGCAAAAAGAAAGAAACAACAAGAGAACATCTCTTTGGGGCAGCGTCACATGCTGCAAAGCATTTCACATTTAGGTTAGTTACATGGACACTTAATTATGGCTCTCATCCATTATTCACAGGGATGGCACAACAACCTGATCGAGCGTTAATGGAACGGGTTTACTCAAAGGCAGCTGCACTGCAAAACCACCCCAGCAGAAATCCAACCCGCTGTCTTCATCGGTGCTTGAGTAGTAGGAGCAGAATTACTCGTGTTGGGGTAGGGCCCACTTCAGAGATGGTAAGCAAGGCTGGGGTTTGAGACTCTGTTAAAAAACCTGTAAATCACTCCACAGCTCAAGAGTTTAAAGAAAAACTCACCAAAACACAGAATCAGAGCCCACAAACGCTGAATCAAAACACACCCTCGAGCAGCTGCTGCTTCCCCCAGCAAGGAGCAGGCCTTTCAACCTGGCTGGGAAGGAAAGGGAAGGCTCATCACCCCACTCCAAGCAGCTGGGGCCAAGGATGGGAAAAACGCCATTAGAGGGCTGGAGCCTTTATTTCGACTGGCAGTCTTCAATTTCCTGGTCATTAAGTGCTTAGTGCCAGTGCCTTGAGACACAATGCCCCAGCAACTGGACCATGCATGATTTCAAAGTGCAAACTCCCTTATTTAAGACACCAGCTTTCCCGTCAGGCCTCTCCCTCTTCTAGTAAAGGTTGAGTAAACAAATGTACTCTGTCTCCCAGATTACGAGGGATTTCGGCCACTTTTGGAACAGGAAAGGTGTCACGAGAGGAGCGGGAAGACAATCCTAACCTCCTAAAAACTCATTCAGGGGGTATACCTGGGCGAGAGCAGCCGTAGGGGCTTTGTCCACCCTCACTCAGCAGAGTGCAGGATAGCTCCAGCTCAATGGGATCTCCAGCTCAACCACCGGCCTCTGCTTGCGCAGCAGGCAGTTTTAAGGAAGAATGCAGGAGAAGCCCCCAAACTGGAGAGATTAATGTGCCAAAACAGGAGGGCCACAGAAATCACTGAAGGTTGAGCAGTCAGGGAGAGTAAGCCATTTAATTAGATGTAAAGCACATGCAAGAGAAGCAGCACTGCGCATTCAGGGTACTGGTATTGTGCCTAGAACACAGGCTAGTGCAAAGAAACTGTCCCCATGCTGCTCGTCCCAACTCTGAGCTTCTGGGGTGACTGAAGAAGGTACCACAGAGAAGGTGCTGGCATGGTGAGCACCTCAGCAAGGCTGCAGGCGTGGCTGTGGTTTGAATAATTCAGGAGACTGATAAGGAGTGAATACACAAGTACTAATGACCTAAGGGAAGGGAGCAAGACATTTAAGAACAGAAATGTTATTTATAGTTAGAGAAGATTATCTTTTACCCCTGCTTATTACAGAAAGGGAACTGTCCTCCAAGTCAGCTAGCTCAGCAGCCTGTCTCACATCACACAGCCCCAGCTGGGACACCAACACATCTGACAGAGCAGAAATTCAAGGATAATGCTCTGCTGCTGCTGGCTCCTTTCAAACAAAACTCTCCAGAGAGGACACATCCACTTCACAATGGGGAAAACAGAGGCACAAGTGGGGTGCAGAGCCTTCCTCCAGTACTGAGTGCTGCAGGGGACCTGCAGCTACTCCTCTCCCCCAGCTGCTGGGGTAAGCTACTCCCTGCTCTGGCATTTACAATTGAGTTTCTATTTGCGGAAAGTAAATAAGCTGGCACTGCTACTAATTTGTCACAAGACCTGCAAAATCTATGTGCTCAGGTTTCCCCCAGCAGCCCGTCACGTTCAGGTCTGCTCTGCACCTTCCACGGTGCTCAAAAGCAGCAGCTCTGAGCCAATCCCACATCCCAAGGGGCCTGAAGCTGTCATTTTTGAAGACTTTTCTCAGGTTGGGCCAAACCAAACGAATCTTTATGAATCAGCTTAAATGTTCTGATGAAAGGGACGCTTGGATTTGTCTAAGTGAAACATACCGCAAAGCTATTAGAAAACTGGAAAGGAAATTAATAATGTTCTCCCTCAACATTGCTGCACGCTGCAGGGCACCGGGGGGAGCAGCGGGCGAGATGTTTTTAACCGGACACTTCTGTTCCCAAGGACCTGGGATTTAAAACGCGGGTTTCCAGCCTTGCAGAGAACTGCCTGAGCAAGGAACAATTAATTAGCTTTCAGAACAGCTTCCCACCTGCTAGACAGGAGGAGAACCAGGTCCCACGCACATGGCTTTGAGAGGAAGCGGTCAATTGAAGCAGCAGCGCTCCCAATCAACCTCTTTGCATGAGGCCCCGAGGAGGGCTGGAGAGCGTGCCGCCAGCCTGGCGAAACACGCCGCTTCTCGCACGGCAGAAGGGCAAAGCGATGCAAAAAAATGACGCAGTCAGAAAGCAAGCGGGGCATAACCAGCCTGGAGTATGTCTAAGTGCTCGCTGGGCTCTCCGAGGTACACCGGAGCTTTGAGACGGGGTCAAACATGCCCCTTCCGTCGCCCACAGGCAGTCAAAGCAAGCATCAAAGGGATACAGGAGCCTGAAAAAGTTGGGTTTGGGGTTTAAAGCCCAGCCTGGTGTTGTCAAGTGTTTCTCTGCTACACCTCTCTCCCCTGCATTGCTCATTCAAACCATCAGATTTCAGTATTGCGTACCTGGTACCACGCAGCCGTCCTCCAAAGGAGGAAGAACAGTCATTTGACCTGTCTCGCATTTTATCTGAATAAGAGCTGGTGCTCACAGCTGAGTAATTCTGCACTGAATCAGAAGCGAGGGGGGGGGGGAGAGAAAGTCACCACTCGCCTGTCTGCGATACCACTGCAGCTGGGACCTGTCGGTACACGAGCCTGCCAGCCCACACCCCGCGACCGAGGCTAACGGGAACGAGAAAAAGCATAAAACTCGCACCAAGAGAGTCCTGGCTCCCTCGTGCACCATCTGCACCCTTCTAGCACAAGTATTCACCCTGCACTGAACTTGAATCTTTCCCCAGGCCCCGCAGCACAAGTACAAAAAGCCTCCTCATTCCCACATCACTCGCACACCCTCCCTTCACCGTTCCCGCCGAGGGCACCGAGCAGAGCTGCGGGAGGGGCCTCTGCGGGATGGGGGCTGCTGATGCTGTGATGTGCTGGGCAGAGAGAAAGGCACAACGGGGTTCTGAGCCGCTGCTGAGCAAGGAGGAATTGTTTTCCTGGCATACGGGCGCCCAACAAAGAGAGCCCGGGCGAAATACAGCCTGAATGGGGAGAAAGGCTTGGCCTCCCTCAGCCAGACAGCCCCAGCGAGAGTTTGGGAAGGAGACTGGGAATTTGGCTGCATCCTCTCAGCAGACACCTAGGCTCCAGCAGCAGTCCCAGCCAGCAAGATCTTCCCGTGCGTGCCCACAGCAGCTAATCCCAAGGTGGGCAGAGAGAAGCAGGTCTGACATCAGCTGCGAGACCTCTGTCCTCAACAGATACTCCTCTGGTCCTTTCTTCCCGTAACGCTCCAGCAGATTTAATGGTTTGTCACCCTTCCAAGCCTGCCCGCAGCTTCACCCAGGACACACGTGCGTCCGTAGCTGTTTCACCACCAGACACACTTTAGCTAATTGCACGGAGAAAACCCCACTGTGATCAGGCTGAGGAGGAGTGCTGTGCTTTGAGCCGCAGTCTAACCTTGCGTAGGAAGAGTGGGAAGGGACAGAAAGGATGAAAACACCCGAACGTTAAAAGAAAAGCAGTTACCTAGGTAAAACCCTGAGTCTTGCATCCAGAAGGATGAAGATTTTGTGCTTTCCAGCCAGAGCTCTCCAGGGAAGGTAACAAGCTGTGACTTGAAGTGCCAGAGGAGGAATACACACATCGCAGGCTGGTGATATCAGCTCAGATGTTCCTTTATGCATCACAGAGCCACCAAACGAGTGTCACCCTCTGTTAGCAGAGGACAGTTGCTCTCAGAGCAGGGGGTGATGGCGCTTAAAGAAACCCCAGAACGCAGCAAAAGCAAACAACAGGACAGTCGTCTGGTGACAGTGAATCTCACGGCGGCAGGCACCGCATTTTGAACATTAAGCTCCACTATGCTTAAGTATTAACGCTGACGTGCATCGCTGCCCCGCCAGCGAGGCCACCAGCTCACCATGCAGAGCCACGGAACCCTGGAACAGCAACAGAGCTCCGCACCCTCATTTCACTGAGGCTCCAGTGGTCGTCTGTGGGGGAAAGAGATTAAAAGGGGTGCGTGGGTTTGGTCTCGGCACGTCCCTGAGGCTTTCAGGCACTCCTGCCTGCTGGCAGTGCAGGAATTCAGAGGTGCTGCACGGGTGCGCTGCAACACCGTTAATGTGTTACTGCCATCGCCCGGAGAGCTGGGGAAGAGCTGGAAAAAGCGGCTCAGCGCTGACTGCGAGGTGCTGAGAGCATCCTCCTACACACACTGCCATCCCCTCCTCCGGGTGCTGCCGCTGAGAGCGACACGAGTCCCTCCTGCAGCATATGGCCGTGGCCAGCAGCGCTATTTCCATGCCAGCACCACCCGCGAAACAGCTACTTCTCCGGGGAAGTTTGACTCCTGTGTGAACAGTTTGGTTTCTGTCCTTCTCTAGGATAAGGATGGAAAGTCATTTACAATCTGAGTCACACATTCCTTCCCTGACGGGATGCGATGGGGCACTGGCAGCTTCTTCCATTCTCTGTAGGGATATTCCAGCCTGATGACACTGGAGAAGCCGCCGAGGAAGGTTTCACTGATTTCTTTTCCCCCAGCAACCCACTCGTTCCTGTCTGTTGGCCACTCATCCGCCTAAACAAAGCCCCAGCGTTTGCTTAGGTTGTGGCAGTGCCTGCGTGAGGCTCCCACAGCAGGGAGAGCCCCTGTTCAGGTACAGTTAGACTCGGAGCCTTGCTAGCAGGACAGCTCCTCATCCGAGCAGAGACTTTTGCTGCTGCGAGCTGCACATCCCTGGGGGGCTTTGTGGGAAGCGAACGCACTAAAACACAGCATTTGGGTGAAATTCAGACCTAGAAACTACAGCTATGATGATGCAGGGAGAGGGAACGGCTGAGGTGCTGAAACTGCCTCAGTGGTTTCTCTCAAACCCAGTCTGAGGCTCTGGGATGAACCCTGGTTTTCCAGTTAGCAATTCCAGCTCGTGACATGGCTCCCCTCTCCAGACTCCCATGCCCCTTTGCCTGCAGGAGGCTGTTTTGGAAGCCCAGTCAAATAGGTCACTGTTGGCCAAGTCTTAAGTAGAGCAGTAATAAGTCCTTGTTCCAGGAAGTAATTAGGCAGCATTACAGGATTGCATGGGGGAACAGCACACAGGACTCCAAATTCCAAACGTCAAGACACATATTAGGGGTGAACTCACACAGATGTACACAGCTACCAAGGTCACAGGGGCGCGCTGGCTCCCTGCCTGCCCAGCCAGTGTGCTCGGGTACCAACACGCAAAGTTCAGTAACCACTAAATTCACAGAGCAGCACAAACCCAGTAACCCCATAAATCCCATTTATGTCATCAGTAGAAGCCCTGTCTGCTTAGCACAAGGGTGAAGAAATCATTTCGGAAGAGGCAGCTAAGTTATCACCAACTGCTTCCGGAAAAAATCCACAAAACCGGAAGGCAGATTTGTCTAATGCTGATGCAGGACACTGTTAAAAACCAAATAACCCAGAAACGAGCACTGAAGTGCTCTATTTATTGAGCACTGAGGAAAACAGACACTGAGGGCAGAGCAAGGTGGTAAGAACAACCTGGAGAGATCTTTTGAGGGACGTGTCCTGATGTAGGGCACACCAAGTTAGGGAGGAAAAAAACCCCTTTGTAATCCTTAACCCTGCTAATTTATTTTTCCTTCTCAAAAATGAAAGAAAAGTTAAGAAAGGAAAAGGAAGAAAAAAAACCTAAAGAACTACTTGGTTAAAAATCAAGCTCTGCAGCAAAGTTCCTGATCTTTTACTTAATTCAATTTTAAATGACTCTGACAATAAAGCTTTTACTGCCTCCCTCAGGAAGTCAGCTCTAAGATCCACCAGATTTCCGAATTACACATCAGAGCTTACACCTACTCCCACACTCGGCTTCTTTTAGCTCCCAGAGAAGCCACTAGTTCCAGCTCTTTTGCCTGAAACTAATTGCAGGACAATGTGCAGAGAGACAGCTACAGCTGGGGGACAGAGGAGGAGAAACAACCCTTTCCGAGCAAGCCTGGCTCTCCCGGGCTTAGCAGAGGACCAGCTAGCAGATCCCCTGGTACCTGACTAGCCATTCACCTTCCTTTGTTCCTTCCTCATCACGTGTTTGTCTTCATCCTTCCAGTAGGCATCTTCCAGCTCCTGCTGCCGCTTGGCATCGGCTGCTGCCTTTGCCTCAGCTTTCCTTGCACGGGCAGCAGCCGACTTGGTATTTTCACCCTGGAACTTCTTGGGCATCACTCTGTGGAGAATAAAGGAGGTTCAGATCCTTCTCCTGCCCAGGATCTCGGGTTCACTGTCAACCTGGGAAGCAGGAACAGCTGGAGTTCACACCATGAAAACCCCCTGTTCTTATTGCCTCGCACTATTTCGAGATCCCAGGCAGAACCGATCTAGCAATCTCCCAACTCAGCCAGGAGGAACTGTGCTCACTCCACCCCAGATCCTCAGCAGGGGACAGTCCCTCCTGCCGATTTATTGTGCTGCAACCACACGACAAATCAAGCTCCTGGGTTCCTGGTACCAAGTAAAAAGCACCACTGCCCTGCAAGACAAAACACTGTCTGCTGCTGACTCAAAAGGAAGCTGAGTGCTTTCATTATGCATCAACAGGCTCCGAGGGGAATTCACTGCTGCCAGCAGAGGAGGGTGAACCAGCACAAGTGCTGTATCACACCCCCTGACTGCACAGAAACAGCCCCGGGGCCCCGTTTAACTTGGGTAAATGACCACGCAGAAGTGCCATATTAATTACCCCTACATTGTCAGGGTAGGAAAAGTCCTAAAAACCAGCCAGAAAATTAACTTGGCACTATGAGAGGCCCTTCTTAACAGGCTGCCCATGCAGCCACTGCATTCTTGATCTTAAATCTTTACTTCTAATGGCAGAAAACTATTTGCTGAACAAGAAACAACAGAGGAGAGCTGCTGTTTAGGGCCATCTGCTCGTGACCCAAACTTTTTAAAGCCTGGGCTGGACTAAACCCGTTCTCCTCCCCAAAACGTGCTCAAACCCTTCGTGAAGTGCACGACCTGGGCTGGTCCCCTCGGGGCAATGATGCGCGCGGGATGCATCGCCCATCCCAGGGGCTGCTCCTCCAGCCCCGCACCCGGTGCCAGCCCGCCCCGAGCCGCCCTGCCGGTCCCTGCCCAGGCCGAGCCCCTTCCCTGGGCAGGACAAGCGGGGCCCTGCCCCACGCCAGCGTCCCCAGCATCCCACATCATTTTGGGGTGCTACAGACCCCCCCCCCTCCCCACGGCACGGCCCGCCCCCCCGGCTGCCCCTCCGCGTTTGCTCAGGAAAGGGGCAGTTTTCCCCCCTCCATCCCCTCCCCAAATCCCCGGCCTCTCCCCTCAGCCCCCTGACCTCCCCCAAAGCCCGGGCCTGCCTCCCCCCTCCCCAACCCTTCCCCCTCCCCTCAAATCCCACCCCCGGCCTCCCCCCTGCTCCCCCCCAGCCCTTCCCCTCTCCCCCCCGTTCCTCGCCGCCCCCCCGGCCCGTTCCCTCCCCTCAGGCCGAGCCCGAGGCCTGAACCCACCGCCCGGGCCCGGGCCCGCTCCTACCCGGTCCCCGCCGCCGCCCCGGCCGTCGCGCACGTTGCGCGTCACCGGTGGTCGCTACCGCCGGAGGGGCGGGGCGGGCGGCGCCGGAGGGACGCGCATCCCGCCGCCGCCATCTTTGCTGAGGGCACGGGCGGCTTTGCCCGTGCCACCGGCGGTGGCGGGGAGCGGCGGGCCCGGCGGAAGCTCCCGCCCACGGAAGCGCCCGCAGCGCGGCGGGAAGGCCGGCGGGGAGCGCGGACTCCGCCTGCTGCCGCCGCCGCCCCTGCCCGGCACAAAGATGGCGGCGCCCCCGGGCTGGCGGCTCCGGCAGCGGCTGTGGGCGGGGCCAGCTGCACCTGGGTGGGCGGGGACTGAAAGGGTGTGAGTCGTTGTCCTCTGAGTGGGCGTGGCTTAACAGGGCGGGGCCTGTTGTCACCTGGTGGATTTATCAGGACAGAGCCCATTGTTATCTGAGTGGGCGTGGCTCAGCAGGGCGGGGTCCCGTGTCATCTAGGTGGGCGTGGCTTAACAGGGCTATTAGCTGGGTGGGCGCGGCTCTGCAGGGCAGAGCCCATGAGTGGGCGTGGCTCAACAGGGCGGGGCCCGTTGTTGTGGGATGGGGTGGGGCTTAGTAGGGTGGACGGTCACTTGGGGCGGGGGCTTAGCAGGGCGTGGCCTCTGGCCATCTGGGGGGAGCTGCGTTTAAGAGGGTGGGGCCCATTGTCACCTGGCTGGGTGGGGCTTATCCCCCACCTCCTCCTGCCCCACTTTGACACTGCCCCCCCCCCCCCCCCAAGAGGAGTGGGCAGCCATGTGTGCATTGTCCCCCTCCCCACCCCCCCCACGCCCCCCGCGGCCCCCCCAGGACAGGCTCCTCCCTGGCAACGGCTCCTCCTTTATTGGGGACCCCAGGACAGGGACGTGTGTGTCCCCCCAGCACCCTACACGTGGGTCTCCTGCAGCAGGAGGTCGGTGGCAGTGGGGGGCTTGGGGGGGATACAGGGGGGGGCATCCTCCCTCTCCGGCCTCGCCACCAGTGCCTGGGGGGCTTCGCCCTTGCCCAGGGGCTCTTCCCCGGGGGTCTTGACACCCGTGGGGGCCACCGAGGATGTCTGCTTCGTGATGTCCCACCACAGCACGCCTGGGGGCAGCCGTGTCCGCTTGGTCAGCCCTGCTGGAAAAGGGGGGGGGGGGGGGCAGGGGCGCGTGTCATGGAGGGGGGACACACACACGACACCCCCAACGCTGCGTCACACCCCTTCCCGGTCCCCAGCCTCACCTGGCAGGGAGCTGAGCAGGACCCCCACCGCCACCGTGGTGAGGGTCCCCAGTGCCCCGTAGTACAGGTAGGAGATGGCGTAGAAATCCCCCAGGATGGCTGGCCTGCGAGGGGAGGGGGTCAGGGACCCGCAGAGACAGCGGCGTGACGTCACAGGGATCAGGGGAAGCGGCATGACATCACAAGGAACAAGAAAAATGGTGTGATGTCACAAGGAACAAAGGAAGTGTTAATGGCATCACGAGGAACAAGGACAGCAGTGCGACATAACAGCGAAGAGGGAAAGTGGTGTGATGTCACAAGGAACAAAGAAAATACTGTAACGTCACAAGGAACAAGGACAGCAGTGTGACATAACAGTGAACAAGGAAAGTGGTGTGATGTCACAAGGAACAAGAAAATGGTGTGACATCACAAGGAACAAAGGAAGCGCTAATGACATCATGAGGAACATGGACAGCAGCGTGACAGAACAGCAGAGAGGGAAAGCAGTGTGACGTCACAAGGAAAATGGTGTGACGTCACAAGGAACAAGGAAAGCAGTGTGCCATCCCGGCAAGCCCCCCGCGCTCCCTGGGCCGGCCCCCCCCTCACCGTGCTGGTGCCGGCGGGTCGTGGCGGGGGGGCAGGGGTCCCAGCAGGATGCTGCGGTTGGCGCCGGCACTGCGGTTGTAGAGCGGGCAGAGGGCTCCGGAGGTGGGCAGCACCCCCGCGGCCGCCGCGCTGGGGGGGTACAGGGTGCCCCCCACCGCCACCCAGAAGGAGAGGGCGAAGCCGGTGCCCAGGCCCCCCAGCACGCCCTGCGGTGGAGGAGAGGGGTCCGCACAGCCCCAGGGGGTGGGGTGGGGGGCAGGCTGTGGGGGGACCCCTGGAAAGACACACCACCCCCCCACACCCCAAAAACCCCAACGCCCTGGAAACACACACACACACACTCCCCACCTCAAAAACCCCAGTGCCCTGGAAACACACACACACCCCCTGCCAAAACACTAACCCTCTGGAAACACACACACACACCCTCCCCACCTCAAAAACCCCAACCCCCTGGAAACTTTCCCCCCACCTGCCCAAAACCCCAACCCCCCCGCCCCCGGGACTCACGGCCGTGCTGCACATTGGTAGGAACATGCCCAGGACAAAGGCCCCCAGCAGCGGGCCGCTGATCACCCCCATGACGGTGAAGGAGCCCTGGAAAGTGGGGGGGAGGGGAGGGGGGAGAGTTCTGCCCCACTGCCCTGGCTCGGGGGGCTCGGAGGAGGAGGAGGAGGGGGAGGAAGGGGCTTGGCTCTCCCCCAAACCCCCCCCAGCCGCTGCAGCCCAGCCAGCTCGAGGGCTCTCTGGCAGCCAGCGGCGTGTGGCCGCGTCCCACTCGGCTGGGCAGAGCCGGTGGGCACGGCTGGGGGGGCAGCGGGGTGACCTTGACCCCGTGGTGGGTCTTGTGGCGCGGCACGGCACGGCACGGCTCACCTGCAGCACACCGCCGCCCAGCAGCGAGGCCAGAGCTGCCACCGTGATGCACGAGGTGCCGTAGATGAGCGCTGCGGGGGAGACCGGGAAGGTTCAGCACGGCACGGCACGGCACAGCGTGGCACAGCACGGCATGGTGCGGTGCAGCATTGCACCGCACAACACGGCATGGCACAGCGTAGCACAGCAGGGCACGGTGCAGTGCAGCACGGCACAGTACATCACAGCACAGCACAGTACAGCACAGTACAGCACAGCATGGCACAGCATAGCACGGCACGGTGCAGTGCAGCATGGCACAGGACAAGGTAGCTTGGCACGGCACAGAGTGGCACCATGCTGGGCACCATGGCATGGCACAGAACAGTGCCATGCAGCACAGGATGGAGGGAGCACGGCATGGCGTGGCATGGCATGGCATGGCACAGCATGGCACGGCACGGCACATCATTGGCTGGGCTAGCATGTCACGGCATGGCACGGGATGGAACGGCACAACATGGCATGGGATGGCACAGCATGGCACATCACTGGCTGGGCTAGCATGTCACGGCATGGCACAGGATGGCATGGCACAGCATGGCATGTCATGGCACAGCATGGCATGGTACAACATGGCACAGCACGGCACGGTGTGGCACAGCATAGCATGGTACGGTACATCACTGGCTGGGCTAGCATGGCGCAGCGTGGCACGGCAAGGCATGGCGTGGCACGGCATGGCATAGCATAACACAGCAAGGCATGGCACGGCACAGCACGGCACGGCTCCCGTGCCCACTCACACAGCCCCTTGGAGATAAGGGTGAGCCTCCGCGGTGACAGCGTGGGCATCCTGGGCTTGACGAGGTCCTCGACGGTGACGGCTGCCATGGCGTTGATGCTGGTGGAGGCCGTGCTGTGGCGCGGGCAGGCGGCAATGCTCAGCCCCAGCAGCCTGCGGGGGGGGCGGGGGGGGGGGTCCCCTTGGGGCGAGGGGTGCCCCAGCCTCACCTGAGGGTCCCACTGTAGGCACAGGCCAGGAACAGCCCCGGCACCCCCGGGGACGTCTCGAAGATGTCAAGGACCAAGTAGGGCATGTACTGTGGGGGGACATGGCTGTGTCGGCGGGGGGGGGGGGGGGGCAGGACCCTGGGGGCCCCCGCGGCAGGGCTGGGACAGGCACCCAGGGCTCCCACCCCTCCCGCCCTCTCGCCCTTCCACCTCACTGCCCTCAATTTGGTGCTGGAGAGAGCAGAGCCGCAGGGGTTGGTACCTGGTCGGGGGCCGAGATGTAGCCAGCGAGAAGCGGGTCGCAGTCCTTGTAGAGCGCAAACATCACAAGGCCACAGGCCACCGCGCTGGAGACGATGCAGAAGAGCCCCACTTGATTCACCAGCAGCGCCCTGCAAGCACAGGGTGGGAGCACGCCCGGCTGAGCAGGGCGGCGGGTGCCCTGCGGGGTGCAGGGGTGCAAGGTCCGTGCAAGGCTGCAGGGTCTGTGCTGGGTTGCAGGGTCTGTGCAAAGGTCCGTGCAAAGGTCTGTGCAAGGATAGAGGGTCTGTGCAGGGGTGCAGGATACGTGCAAGGGTCTGTGCAAGGATACAGGGTTCATGCAAGGGTCCGTGCAAAGATACAGAGTCCATGCAGGGGTGCAGGGTACATGCAAGGATCTGTGCAAGGATAGAGGGTCCATGCAAGGGTCTGTGCAAGGATACAGGGTCTGTGCAAGCGTCTGTGAAAGGATACAGGGTCCCGGCAGGGTCTGTGCAGGGGTGCAGGGTCCATGCAAGCGTGCAGGGGCAATGTAGGGGTGCAGAGTTTGTGTGCAGGGGCAATGTAGGGGTGCAGGGTCTGTGCAGGGGTGCAGAGTTTGTGCAGGGTTGCAGAGTACAGGGTCTATGCAAGCAGACAGGGGCAATACAGGGGTGCAGGGGCCATGCAGGGGTGCAGGTTTCCTGAGGGGTCCGTGCAGGGTCTGTGCAAGGTCCATGGAGGGGTGCCAGGACCATGCAGGGTTGCGGGGTCAGTGCGAGAGTTCAGGGTCCACGCAAGCATGGAGGGACAATGCAGGGGTGCAGAGGCTGTGCAGGGTCCGTGCAGGGGCGCAGGATCTGTGCAGGGGCTGTGCAGGGATGCAGAATCTGTGCGGGGCCGTGCAGGGGTGCAGAAGCCCTGCAGGGTCAGTGCAAGGGTGCTGGGGTCACACAGGGGTGCAGGCACTGGGTTGCAGGAGGGGGACAGGCAGCCACCCCCCCCCTCCCCCCCTCCATTCCCAGAGCATCCCCTCGCCCGTGTGCCATCCCACGCCGAGTGGGATCCTGAGGATCCCCGCGGGACTCACATCCTGGCCTCCCTCTCGGTCCTGCAGGCCACGTAGCGCTGGACCTGGGCTTGGTTGACGCCGTACATGGAGAGCCAGACCAGCGTGCCGCCCAGCAGGAAGGTCCAGACCGTGTACCGGCTCCGCGGGTCCGGGTTGAAGCTGGGCACACCGGCATGCCACCGGGAGGGGGGTGAGCTGGGTCTAGCACCGACCCCCCAGCACCCCCGGGACGGGGGGGAGCGGGGTCAAGGCGCAGCAGGGTGGGAGGGACTCACTCGCCGAAGTTCACCCTGGAGCCGTTGGCAGCGATGCCCAGCACCCTGGCGGGACCCCCCACCAGCAGCACCCCCCGGATGATGATGGCGATGAAGCCAGAGAGCATCACGAAGACCTGGAAGACGTCCGTCCAGATGACAGCCTTCATCCCGCCCTGCGCCAGACGGAGCCGGGAGTGAGCACCAGGGACCCCTGGGGACCGCCCCGCACTCCCCCCCCCCCCCCCCCCCCATTCCCACACGCACTATGGTGGTGTAGAAGGTGCAGATGATGCCGGTGGAGAGCAGGGACGCCCAAATGTCCAACCCGGTCACTGAGGAGGAAGGGAAGGTGCTGAGCAGAGGCCCAGGGTCTAAACGACACCGGGGGTGGGACAGGGCTGAGATGTCCCCAACGCTGTGACACGTTGGGGAGCAGCCCCCACCTCCCCACCGAACCTTGGTTGAGGATCAGGGCTGGGGCGTAGATGACGATCCCCGTGTACAGCGTCTGTGGGAAAAAGAGGGGGGGGGGGGGGGTCAGCACCCCGTCCCACCGGCACTGCGGGCGCCGGGAAGGTGACGCCTGCGCCCACAGGGACAAGGATGAAACGTGACGGTGCCGCCCAAGCATGGCGCTGGGAAAACACCGAGGTTTTCATTCCAAACAGGGCTCCCGCCGGGAGCTGTTTGCTTTGAGTCACGGAAAACACGAGCACGGGAACGAGGACGCTTCCCGGGGGGGGAGCTCAGGGCAGCACCGGCACAGCCGGATCCAAACCCCCACCGAGTGCCACGTCCCCGCCGTCCCCATCCCACCCAGGCACCGTGGCCACGCACCGTGGCCACCACGTACTGCACGGTCCCGCACAGCCGGACGCTCCTGCTGAACCGCCGCTCCAGGTACTGGGGACAAGGACAAGGGAGCGCGTCGGGGCTGGCCCAGCATCGGGGTGCTCCGGGGGGTGCTCCGCAGCAGGATTTATCCTCCCCCCCCATGCCTCCCCGTGCCCACCTCGTAGGTGCTGGTGAGCCCCAGGCGGTAGAAGATGGGGAGGAAGAACTGAGCGGTGAGCAGCGTGTTGAGCAGCTGTGCCAGGCACATCCAGAGGAATTTGGCTCCGTAGCGGTACGCCTCTGCCGGCACCCCCAGCACCTGGATGGCCGACATGAAGCTGGCCGAGAGCGAGAGCCCCACGGGCAGCGCCGACATCCGTCGTCCCCCCGTGAAAAAATCCTCTGAGGTTTTCTGGCCGCCTTTGGCGAGGCCGTGGAAGAGCCCGATGCCGGTGGAGATGAGTAGCATGAGGCCGAAGACCCCGTAGTCCCAGAGGCTGAAGGTGAGCCGCTCCGGCACCCACAGCTCCAGGCTCCCCGGCGGGGCCAGCGTGGCTGCTGCAGGGCACCTGTGAGCAGACGGGGACGCAGCACGCACGGCTAAGCCAGGGCACGGTGGCACCGGCACATCCGAGGGTGACGAAACTAGAGGGGGAGAAAACTCCGCGCAGTTATTGCCCGACATCCGACGCACAGCAGACGGGACCGAGCACGGAGCAGAGAGCGTGGCTGCCACCCTGTCCCATCCCGTCCCATCCCCGTCCCTGGGAAGGTCTGTGCCGAGCAGCCGGGAGGGTGTTTGGCTGCAAAGGACAGAGCCCGGAGCTCTGAGAGGGACAGTCAGAACTCAGCAAGGGAATTGCCCCAAATACCTCCCGGTTTGGATCCTGCAGGGAGAGGAAAGCAGCAGCACCCGGTCCGGCTGCTCCAGAGCACATCGGTCACCGGCTCTGTGGCTCCAGGGAAGCGTCGGCACCCGAAGGACACGGCCGTGAGGGAGAGATCCCCCCCAGCCCCGACCAGCACAAACAGGGAAGGGCAGAGCCGCTGCTGGAGCCGAATTTATCTCCAACCCAAAGGACAAAACAAACCAAAGCTAAACCTTTACCCAGAAAAAAAGCAGCTCGTTTGCAGGCAGCTACCCGCGGCCCAGCAAGCACCCGGTGCTGAGGCAGCAAGGAGGAGAGCAAGGGGCTGCCTGGTGGGGGGTCCCTGGGGATGTGGGGGGTCCGGCGGGTCGGCGGAGGCTGCTGCGATGTCCTCGGCGGGCGTTGAGGCGTCGGAGGGGCGAGTGGGGCCGTGGCGAGGGGCCGGCGGCGCCTCGAGCTCCTCCAGCCCCGTGGGGCGGGCGAGGGCGGGAGGCAGGTTCAAGGCGTCGGGGAGGGACCCTTGGCGGGGAGGATGGAGCCGGCGGGGGCCTCATCCATAACCCCTTCCCTCCCGCACAACCCCAGCCCCGCTTAACCCTGGGCCACCCCGAGCGGCGGCACGGCAGCCCCTACCCCAGTGAGCTGGGGGGCTGCTGACCCTTTGTGAGCGTGGGGATGGCGGGAAGGCTCTGGCCGTGGGGAATATGTGGCCTCTGGGCGTGGGGCTGGTCCGGCTTCCTCATTCCCTGGCACAAACGGTGCTTTGTCTCGCCCAGCCCCTGGGCAGGTTTTGTCCCACGGTGATTTCCTCCCCACCCTGCCCTGAACCCCAGGGATGAGCCTTGGGAGCGGGGGTTGGCCCTGACGTGGGGACAGAGCCACCCCAGGGTCACCGTCCCTGCCGAGGCATCACCGTGGGGTTGGAGGAGGGTTGCTGGTCCCCAGGGTCTGGCTCCAGCCTTGGTGGCCTTGTCCCCACCACCTGTCCCCTGGGAGAGGGCTGGGCAGGACCCCCGTCCCTGCCTTGCCCCCCGGCTTTGCCTTCTTGCCGAGCTGGTTGGAGCAACCAAAAAGGGGAAAAACAAGAAGCGTGGGCTGCCGGGCCTGACCACATCCGCCAGCGGGTGCGTGTGATGCTGCACAGCACCCGGGCTGCGCACACACCCAGCCCCACGGCGGCCCCGAAGGCACGGTGGCACCAGTGACACCAGTGGCACCCCGGGGCCAGACTGGCCAGGGCAGGCCTGGGGTGAAGGGGCTGAGCTCGTCCCAACGAGGCCGTGAGTGGGGCAGGGAGGGTCCCAGCAATGGGGTGCAGGGGGTGGGTAAGGGGTGTGCGGGCAGCACCCACCCCCTCGCCCCACGCCATGGGGTGGGACAGGACGGGGGTTGGGGTGCCCTGGCAGAGCATCGCTCACCCCCGCGGTACCCGCAGCACCGGGAGGCGGCAGGACCAGCAAAGTGCCCGGGTGCATCGGGGTGCCCTGCACCAAGTGGGGTGCCCGGGGCTCCCTTCAACCCCGGCTAGACCCTGCACCTTGGGGTGGCTCCTTTCTGCGCCCCCCCCATCCCCCCCCACCCCGTACCCCCTCTCTCAGCAGGAAGCCGCCCGCCGAGGAGGCTGCGGGCAGGAAGGAAGTCACCGAGGGGGTTTTTTGACTCGGAGCAGCCGCCTACACGAGCTCGACCCAGCGGCACAGCCCTGCCGGGGTCCCGCTCCCCAGGGCCGGTGCAGACGGGTGCCAGCCAGCCCGCCGGCACCGCAGCAGGTACCACACCAGCACGGGGAGCTTCGTGGGGTCCGGCCGGGCACAGGGATGGAGCTGAGTCCCCTCCGCCCACGCCTGGGAGCGATGCAGGGCACGGGCGCACGGCCCTGGGCCGATGGGCAAGGAGGAGCGGCCGTGGGACTTGCTGGGGAGGGTGGCTTTAGCAACGCACCCGGAGAAACGCCCTGTGTGCCTCAGTTTCCCCTTCATCCTTCCCAGGATGGGCTGAGCCCCAGCCTGGGGATGCTGCAGGCTTGGTTGCGGGGTGTTATCCTGGGGAGGATGCCGAGAGAAACGCGTGGGGAAGGACATGTGTGGGGCAAGGTCCTGCCCCACGCATGGGGGGGACACGGCACTGACACGGGGGACAGTACTGCCAGCTGAGCCCCCCCTTTCCCGGCCTCGCAGCACCCGCCATGGCCCCGCTGGGCGAGGACACCCCGCTGATTGGGGAGCGCTCCTGTAGCCTCTCCTCTGCCGAGACCGGCACCCTCCAGGTGTACCTGTACCACCGGGCACCCACCCCGCGCAGCCACCCCGGCACCGTCGCCCCGCTCCTCACCTTCACCTTCGGCGAGTACACGGCCGAGGAGCTCTGCGTCCGTGCTGCCAAAGCCTGCGGTGAGCATCGGCCCCCCGGCGCCGGTGGGCTTGGGGTGCCAGCTGTGGGCTTGGGGTGCCGGCCGTGGGCTTGGGGTGCTGGCTGTAGGCCCAGGGTGCCAGCCGTGGGCTTGGGCTGCTGGCTGTGAGCGTGGGGTGCTGGCTGTGGGCTCGGGGTGCTGCCCCTGCCCGTCCTCCCTGGGGGTGACAGCACCGCTCTGTCCCCAGGCGTGCTGCCCGTCTGCCACTCCCTCTTCGCGCTGGCCACCGAGGATCTCAGCTGCTGGTTCCCCCCCAACCACCTCTTCACCGTCGACGACTCCTGCAGCCAGGTCGTGGTGTACAGGATCAGGTACAGCCTGCGGGGACGCGGCCGTCCCAGCCCCAGCTTGGCTCCCTGGGGAGTCTCTGAGGGCTGATAGGGGTTGTGCGCTCTGGGGGCCATGGTGCTGAGCCCCCTCCGTTCTCCCCATCAGGTTCTTCTTCCCCAACTGGTGTGGGCTGGGACAGTCCCACCGCTTCCAGCTGCTGAACGACCGGGCCAGCCCCATCCTGGACTACCCCGTCATCGATTACCTTTTTGCCCAGGTGAGCCCTGCCAAGCTGGTGTCTTTGTCCCCAAAACCTGGGGCTGTGGGTGGGGTTCCATGTGGCTTCTCAGCTGTGTGGTACGTGTTAACCTCAGTGCAGTGATGCCCTTCACCACCTTGGGCCATGCCGCCCTCCTCCTCCTCCTCCAGCACCCACTGGCCCCTGGCCCCAATGCCTGTGGGATGGGGGTTCTGCTGCCCAGCTTGGCTGGAGCTGCTCATGGGGATCCCATGGCAGGCACGGGGCACCCCAGGTTGCTGAGATGGGGGTCACTGTTCCCCCCCCGGGCTGGTGCAGGCCCCAGGGATGGAGTCAGCAGCAGGAAACCAGAGCCCAGGGCAGGATGTGACTCCTGTGGGCACTGGGGCACATGACTGGGGCCAGAGCCACCCCCAGCCCCACAGCCAGCCCAGCGTGATGGAGGGTTCAGTGGGGGCCACCCTAAAAGCTCCTGTTAGCCATGGCAGGGGGACAATACCGTGGCCCAGGGGACTTGGGGTACATCGGGTCTCCTGGCTGCAGCATCCCTGGGCGGGAGATGCACCCAGTGCGGGGACCCCCCCACCCCACCCACCCCCTGCACCCTCCCCAGTCCCGCAGCGATTTCATCGAGGGGCGCGTGGCGGTGGCGCTGAGCCTGCCCACGCAGGAGGAGTGCCTGAGCCTGGCCGTACTGGACATGCTGCGCATCGCCAAGGAGCAGCGGCAGAGCCCCGATGAGGTCTTCAGCCACGTCAGGTGAGCTGGGGGCCGTGAGGACAGCCCAGCACCCCTAGGAACAGCCCAGCACCCCTGGGGGACAGCCCAGCACCCCCAGGGACAGCCCAGCACCCCTGGGGACAGCTCAGCACCCCTGGGGACAGCCCAACACCCCTTCAGCATCCCTGGGGACAGCTCAGCACCCCTGGAACAGCCCAGAACCCCTGGTGACAGCCCAGCACCCCCGGGGACAGCCCAGCACCCACCGCTGTCTCACCTCCCCATCCCTGGGCAGCTACAAGTCCTGCATCCCCGAGCCACTGCGGTGCCAGATCCAGCAGCACAGCTTCCTCACCCGTAAGCGCATCCGCCGCCGCTTCAGCAAATCCCTGCGGAAAATCGGGGGCTGCCAGACAGACGGACGCTACCTGAAGCTCAAGTACCTGCTGGACCTGGAGCGGCTGCAGCGGCGCTGGGCCGAGGAGAGTTTCCACGTGCGTTCGCCGGGCTCTGCCGTGGCCATCACCATCCACGTAACCGGCGAGAGCGGCGTCTCCTGGAGCTGTGGCGGTTCCGAGGTGCGGGTCAGCGGCTGTGATGTAGGGGGGGGGTGGGGGGTGTCCCGTGGAGGTCAGCCCCCCCCAGTCACGAGTGTCCCCCGCCCCCCCAGAGCCGCCAGCACTTCTGCGATTTCCCCGACATCGCCGACATCAGCATCAAGCAGGCAAGCCGGGAGGGTGGCCCGGTGGAGAACCGCATCGTCACCCTCACCAAGACGGATAACCGGGTGCTGGTGAGCCGGGGGGGGTGTGGGGGGAGCCCTGGTGGGGCTAGGGGGGGGCGGGGGGCCGGGTTTGGCATGGGGCTGATCCCCCTCGCCTGGCCCCAGGAGGTGGAGTTCCCCACGCTGCAGGAAGCCCGCTCCTTCGTGGCTCTCATCGATGGCTACTACCGACTGACGGCAGACGCCCACCACTACTTCTGCAAGGAGGTGGCCCCCCCCCGGCTCTTGGAGGACGTGGAGAACCAGTGCCACGGGCCCATCAGGTGGGTGCTGGGACACCACACACCCCCCTCCCCATCCCACCTTGCCATCACCCACGGGTGATATGGAAAGAAATCCCATGGGTGGGAGCCACATCAGCGGCGAGCACCGGTGCCCATCCTCGCCGCTGGGAATGGGGAGAGCGTGGCGGCGGGGTGAGCAATGGGGGTCCCCGGGGTGTCTCTGAGAGGGGATGGGGCTGCTCCTGACCCTCCCCACCCCCCCCCCGGTGCTGGTCGCAGCTCCGAGTTTGCAGTGAATAAGCTGAAGGTGGCAGGGAGCCACCCGGGGCTGTACCTGCTGCGCCGCAGCCCCCAGGACTTCGACAGTTATCTGCTGACCGTCTGCGCTGAGGTGAGACCGGCACCGGCACCCGTGCCGTCACCGGGAGTGGGGAGGAGTGGGAAAATACAGGGCCGAGCGCTGGTGCTTGCAGGGACGGTGGCCCTTTGGGATGGGCACGGCCCCGGGGGCTGTTGTGGGCACCCACCGGGCAGGAGGGGGGTCCTGGGGTTTGGATGGGGAGGGGAGGACACCCCACATTGCTGAGCCCGGCTCTCGCCCCGCAGACCCGCTCCGGCCAGGACTACAAGCGTTGCCTGATCCGCCGAGACGAGGATGGGAATTTCTGGCTCTCGGGGGTGGCCCGGCGGTTCTGCAGCCTGCGGGAGCTGCTGGGCACCTACGGGCGCTGCGGGCTGCAGGCGGAGGGTGCCCGCATGCGCCTGGCTGCCTGCTGCCCCCCCCTGCCCAGAGGTGACACCACCGCGCCGGGGGGGGACACGGGGCAGGGCTGCACACGCCTGCGGCAGCGGGACGTCATGGAGTGGGCTGGGTGATGTCACGTAGCGGGTTGTGTGAAGTCACAGGGTGGGCTGCGTCACCATAGAGTGGGCTGTGTGACATCACAGAGCAGGCTGCCATAGAGCAGGCTGTGTGGTGTCACAGAGCAGGCTGTATGAGGTCACAGAGTGGGTTGTGGGAGGTCACATGGAGGGCTATGTCATCACAGAATGGGCTGTGTGACATCACAGAGTGGGCTGTGTCATAGAGCGGGCTGTATGAGGTCACAGAGGGGGCTGTGTCATCACAGAGCAGGCTGTCATAGAGCAGGCTGTGTGATGTCACAGAGCAGGCTGTATGAGGTCACAGAGCAGGCTGTATGAGGTCACAGAGCGGGCTGTATAAGGTCACATGGCAGGCTACGTCGTAGAGTAGGCTGTGTGACGTCACAGAGCAGGCTGCATAGCATCACAGAGCGGGCTGTGCAATGCCAGAGAATGAGCTGCGTGACATCAGGGAGCAGGCTGTGACATCAGGGAGCAGGCTGTGCGAGGTCACTGCAAGGGCACAGCCTCCCCCCCTTCAGCCGCCCCTCACGGCTGCCCCCCCCCCCCGCCAACCTCCCCAGAAAAATCCAACCTGCTGATCGTGCGGAACGGCTGCCCCCGGCCCCCCGGTTCCCCCCCCGCCCCCCGCCGCAGCCTCAACCAGATGATGTTCCACAAGATCGACCCCCAGAGCCTCATGCAGGTACAGGGCGGGAGGGGGAACAGGGGGGCCAGGGTGTGGGGGCATGGACCGCCCCCCCCCCCCAGCATCCCTCTCTTGTGCCAGGGCGAGAGCCTGGGCCAGGGCTCCTTCACCCACATCTACAAGGGCGTCAAGCGGGACCAGGAGGAGGACGGTGACTACCAGACCGAGGTGGTGCTCAAGGTGTTGGACAGCAGCCACCACAACTGCTCTGAGGTGAGGCGGCGGCAGCCCCCCAAGCTGGGATTGGGGTTTGGGGGGGGGGGGGGGGGGTCCCCACTGCCCCTGAGCCAGCCTCTCCCCACTCCCAGTCCTTCCTGGAGGCAGCCAGCATCATGAGCCAGCTCTCCCACAAGCATCTGGTGCTGCTGCACGGCGTCAGCCTCGGCAAGGACAGTGAGTGCCCGTCCCCCTCGCCGGGCACCGCCGTGCCACGGCCACGCTGCCGCAAGGGCACACGCCGGACCTACCCGTGCCACGTGTGTGTGTGTGTGTGTGTCCCCGTAGGTGTCATGGTGCAGGAGTACGTCAGGTTTGGGCCCCTGGACCTCTACCTGAAGAAGAACCAAGGGGAGGGCAAGGTGACAACGAGCTGGAAGCTGCAGGTGGCCAAGCAGTTGGCTTACGCCCTCAACTACCTGGTGAGCCGAGCGTCGGCGTCCCGGGGTCCGTGTGTCCCGCTGCATCCCACGGGCCCCACGCAGCCATGTCCCACAGACCCCACACATTCATGTCCCACAGACCCCACACAATCATGTCCCACAGACCCCACACATCCATGACCCACAGACCCCACACATCCATGTCCCATGTCCTCTGCACCCACATCCATGTCCCACAGACCCCGCACTATCATGTCCCACAGACCCCACACATCCATGTCCCACAGTTCCCAAGCATCCATATCCCACCTCCTCCCCCCCTCCATCCATATCCCACATCTTCCCCCCTGCCATCCATGTCCCACAGACCCCCCACGCATCCCCACAGCCTCCCCCCGCCCCCAATCCACATCCCACGGCTCCCACACATCCACAGCCCCACAGCCCCACGCATCTCCGTAGGTTCACCCCCTCGGTGCCGTGTAGGGGGGCTGCCCCACGGGCTGGGGCTGTGCTAACAGTCCTGGTCCCTCTCCCCTCGCACCCCCCAGGAGGACAAGAAAATCACCCACGGCAACGTCTCGGCCAAGAAAGTGCTGCTGACCCGGGAGGGGGACATGGCCAGCGGCAGCCCCCCCTTCATCAAGCTCAACGACCCTGGAGTCAGTGTCACCATCCTGGCCAAGGACAGTAAGTCTCCGGGGTTAATCCAGCGTGCTGGGGGGGTGGCAGGGCTCCCCCGGCGGGTGCTGAGCGGGGCTGTCCCTCTCTCCCCAGTGCTGGTGGAGCGCATCCCCTGGGTGGCCCCCGAATGCCTCAGTGACCCCAAGAGCCTGGCGCTGCCGGCTGACAAGTGGAGCTTCGGGGCAACCCTCTGGGAGATCTTCAGTGGTGGCCACATGCCCATCAGCCTGCTGGAGCCCCAGAAGGTGAGGCTGTCCCGTCCCACTGCACCCCGATCTTCCTGCTGCACCCCGACCCTCCTGCCCTTTCCCTCTCACCCTGCCCCATTGCACCCCAACCCTCCTGCCCCATCTTGCTGCATCCCAGGCTCTCCTCACCCCCCATTTCCCGGAGAAGACCCCGTACCACCCACCCCACCGTGGGATTTCTCGGCTGGCCAGAGGCTCTGCCGACCCAGGTCGTGTTGGGAAAAGGGGCATCACTCAGTGGAGATGGGCACCCATGGCACCCAGAGCCGGGGTTTCGCAGGGGTCCAGAGCCCCAGTGTGTGGTGGGGGTGGCTGCGGGGTCAGGCAGTAACCAACCCCCCCCCCTCCCCAAACTAAAATCCCACGGGTGATGCTCAGAGCAAGGGGTTTGTGCCACCCAGCGAGGTGCATGGGGGCTGGTCAGGTGCTGCACGGGGCTGGGCACCCCGCAGCCGGCCCCAGCACCCTCTCCCTCCCCTGCAGAAGCTGGATTTCTACCAGAGCAACCTCCAGCTCCCCGCGCCGAAGTGGACGGAGCTGGCCACGCTCATCGCGCAGTGCATGGACTACCAGCCCCGCCGGCGGCCCTGCTTCCGCGCCCTCATCCGGGACCTCAACAGCCTCATCACCTCGGGTGAGCCCCGGGAGGATGGGGGGACACACACACACACACACACAGCCAGGCTGCAGACCCCCACAGTGCCCTCACCGCCTCTCGCCCCCCCAGATTATGAGCTGCTCTCAGACCTGTCGCTCACCGGCGTGATGCTCCGGGACAACTTCTGGGGCTACGAGCCCCTCGCCATGTGCCAGGACCCCACGCACTTCGAGGAGCGGCACCTCAAGTACATCTCACTGCTGGGCAAGGTGAGGGGGGGCCCTGTCCCCCAAAGATTCAGTGCATGAGTTTTTGCACCCCCCCCCTTTCCTGTATCTGGGGCTCCTGGGGGGATGCTTTGCCTTCCAAAGCTGAGAATCACACGTGTGGTTTGTGCCTGCAGCCTCACCTGTGCATAGGATTTGGGGGGGGGGACGACTGGGTGCTGGGGACACACAGCACCTCACAATTGGCTCTCCCTGATTCAGGGCAACTTTGGGAGCGTGGAGCTGTGCCGCTACGACCCGCTGGGTGACAGCACGGGCGAGCTGGTGGCGGTGAAGAAGCTGCAGCAGGATTCAGCCAAGGAACTGCAGGATTTCGAGAGGGAGATCCAGATCCTGCACTCCCTGCAGCACGACTTCATCGTCCGGTACCGGGGCGTGTGCTACAGCCGGGGTGAGCACGGCGTGGGGCAGGGCTCCCCATGGCATGGCGTGGGGCAGGGAGTGGGCAGCGGGTGATGGCTGTGCATGCAGGGCGGCGCGGGCTACGGCTGGTGATGGAGTACTTGCCCAACGGCTGCCTGCGGGACTACCTGCAGAAGAACCAGCCCCGCTTGGACCACAAGACCCTGCTCCTGTACGCCTGGCAGATCTGCAAGGTGAGGGGGCTGGCAGCAAAGCCGGGGGGCGGTCCCGCTCTCCTGGGGTGGGGATAGATGGGGACGGAGTGATGCCGGGGGGGTTGTGGTCAGGCTGGGATGAGCCCCCCCGGGGGATGCTGCTGGCCCCAGCGAGCGGCTGCATCCTGCACAGGGCATGGAGTACCTGGGAGCGCAGCGCTGCGTGCACCGGGACCTGGCCAGCAGGAACATCCTGGTCGAGAGCGAGACCCACGTCAAGATCGGGGACTTCGGGCTGGCCAAGCTGCTGCCGCAGGACAAGGATTATTACGTGGTGCGGGAGCCCGGCCAGAGCCCCGTCTTCTGGTGAGGGTGGCACCAAGGGGACATGGGGCTGCCAGCCCAGCTGGATCAGGTGCTCAGCATCCTCCCTCCTGCAGGTACGCGCCCGAGTCCCTGGCTGACAACGTCTTCTCCCGGGCATCCGACATCTGGAGCTTCGGGGTCCTCCTCTACGAGCTCTTCACCTACAGCAACAAGAGCAAGAGCCCCTCGGAGGTGAGAACCTTCCCCCCCAGCCCAGGTCCTGCTGCCCCCACCCTGGACCCGTTACCTTCGGGATGAGTGGGGGGGATCCGGCTGTGGTGGCCTCACGGCGACGCTGTCCCCGTGCCCACAGGAGTTCCTCCGCATGATGGGCACTGAGAAGATGGCGCAGATCATCTGCCACTTGCTGGAGCTCCTGAAGGACAACCGGCGTCTCCCGGTGCCGGCTGGCTGCCCCGTGGAGGTGAGAGCCCTGCCAGGGGCTAGTGAGGGGGTCCTGAGGGCCACCCCGCTCCCCTGACGGCCCCGTCCCTTGTCCCCAGGTCTACACGCTGATGCTGAGCTGCTGGGCCTTCACCCCCAGTGCCAGACCCACTTTTGGGGAGCTGGCCCCCAAGATCGAGGCGCTGCGGGACAGCCGGAGCAAAGCCCGGGGGTAGCCCCCATCCCGGCTGGGACCCCGGCCACCGACAGACGGACACACGGCCAACGGCAACGCTTCGATGTGCTTTAACAGCCGCGGGGCCAGCGGAAGGGTGCAGCTCCAGGAGGAGGGGTGCAGCCCCCATTGTCCCCCCTCCCACCATGCAATGCCACTCTGCTTCCCCCTTCCCCACGGCCAGCAGACCCCCCACCCTGTGCGATGCCGCTTGTCTTTTACTCCCCTCCTGCCTGTTGCTGCCCCAGCCGTGGCAGGATTGGGCCTTTTTCTAGTAAAGTTTGGTAAATTTGCCAGCTGGGGTGAGGCGAGAGGAACGGCACAGGTCCGGTCACTGTGGAGCTGCTGGGGGAGAGCGGGGAGGGGTGCCAGCACCCAGCACCGCACGGCACAGCACCCCAAGGCCGGCTGCGTCCCCGGCTCTGTCCCGCTGGGTTTTGCTCCTCGCCCGCTGCTGCCGCCCTCCTGGCACAGCACGGCCCATTCCCGGGACCGAGCATCCCGCTGGGGCCAAGGCTGCCTCCACCGAGGGTCACCACCAACCTCGCAGACACCTCAGGGGCTCCGCAGAGGGACCCCCAGGGCAATGAACACCCACCCCAGTGAGGTCAGGGGTTCCCTATCCTCCCTGTACCCTCCCACACCCCCAGCCCCCAGGAAGGCTCCAGACCCCATGTCCTCATTAACAACACAGATTCGTTTATTCTCCCTCTGGTGCCTCAGGGCTCCGCTGGCCACGGGAGGACAGATTTGGGGTAAAACCAGGCAGAAACAGGATGCGAGACGGTGGCACTCAGCCGTCCCCAGGGCTCAGCCCTGCAGCTGCCACCTACCAGGGATGCGGGGAGAGCCGCAGCCCGAGCGGCCCTCGGGTTGCACCGATGTTTTTCCCCCCACACCCCGGCTCTTGGTCCTTTCTCGGCTGCCCTAGAAGATGCTCACCCTCTTGCCGCAGAGCAGCCGGGGCTCGTGGATGGCTTGCCACATCACCACCGTCTCGTAGGGCACGAAGCGGTGCACCAGCAGCAGCTCCCGGTAGTAGCAGGGATCGAAGGGGTCAGTGTTGGCCGGCACGCCCACGCCCACGGTCCGGATGCCGGCGTGGGAAGCGGGCAGCAGCCCGGCTTTCTCCAAGCACATGCCCAAGTAGACGTCGTCGATGGGGAAGAGCTCGACGTCCCGCGATTCCTGGGAGATGAGGCGGGCGGTGAAGCCGGACATGAGCATCCCGCCGCCGGCGCAGTAGGGTGGGTACCGCTCGGAGGCCAGGAGCTGGGTGGGCACGAAGTACTTGCTGCGCTGGAGCCGGACGGGGCTGGTGTTGACAAAGAGCTGCCCCACCATGAGGTGCTGCTCCCCGGAACCCTGGGCAGCCAGCGCGAAGCGGACGACGTTGTCCGTGTTGACGAAGACGTCGTCGTCCCCGTTGAAGACGAAGCGGACGCCGGGGCAGTGCTGCTCCAGCCAGGCGTGGAAGAGCACTTGCTTCAGCGTCAGGTTGAAGAAGGTGTCCCTGAAGTCCCACTGCAGCACGTCCCCGTGCTCCCGCTGCTCCAGCCGCAGCAGCTGATTGAGCTTCTTGGCATCCCGGGTGCCGGGGGCCACCCCCACAAGGAAGACTCGGCGGATGAAGGCTCCTTCAAAGCTCCTCTCCTGCCCCCAGGTCTTGCGGATCACCTCCCGCCGCTCGTAGTTCACCGGTGACGACTTAATGGCCAAGAGGAGGAAGATGTTGGGGGACCCCTCGGGCCCCCCGCACTTGCCGGGAACGCCGAGCAGCACCGGGAAGGACCGGCAGTGTTGGTACCGCAGGAAATCCTGCACGTGGCCGGGAAGTTTGGCGAAACCGGAGATGTTGTGCACCGAGGCGTTGGCCACGCATGGGGCAGGGGTGGGCAGAGCCCGGGGCAGGGGGAGCCTGGGGGCTGCCTGGGGGCTGGGGGGGGTGCTGTGCTCGGGGGCCACGCTGGGCAACAACTGGTCATCGTGGTGGAGCAGGTAGCAGAGCCCCAGGAGCCCCACGGCGACCAGACCCCCCAGTTCCAGCCTGTAGCAGCGCGGAGTCATGCTCTGCAAGAAATGGGGAGTGGGATTCGGAACCGGTCATCCCTGCAGCCCCCAGGGAACCCCCACCCGGAGAGGTGCCCCGGGCCGGGGCACGGCATCCTTCCCTGCAGAGCCAAACCACAGAGCTCCCAGTACACAGTGGGGAGATCTCCCCACACCAGTTACACTGTGCCACAGGTAACCGGTTTGCTGCCAGGCTGGGCAGGGCACCCTTGGGTGCAGGGCAGAGTCCAACTCCTCCGGCAGCAGACCCCAAAAGAGAGCAATAAACTGCTGGTTCCGGGATGGGGCCGTTCTCCTTTAGGAGAGCAAACACAGAGTGCAACCCCAAAACCTGGGGTCAGCAAGGGTGTGCAGCCCCCCCAGGACCCGCTGGTGTTGGGGGGGGGGGGGGGGGGGGGTTACCCTAGGACTTACCGCTGGCTTGAGGCACGGGGAGGGGGCGGCAGGGTGGTCGCTCTCAGAGGTGAAGCACCGGGACAGGGGTCCCCCGGGCAGCATATGGGGACCCCGGTAAGAGCCCGGGCGCCGCTCATCCACCAGCACCGCGCGGAGCCCAACCAGATGGGGACAGATCCGGCCAGCCCTTGCCCGAGGAGGTGGCACCACCCCAGCATCCCCAGGAGCGCCGGCGCACCACAAAAAAAGCCCTCAGCCCCCCCCAAGAGACCCCCCTCAGCCCCCCCATACCTTGTTGCAGAGCCAGCTCGGGGCCATCCTCACACTGGGCCTCTCCCTGAGCCGGGAGTGCCGCAGCCCCCCAGCACAGGGATCTGTCCACCTGTCTGTCTGTCCGTCCGCCCACCCCTTTGCCCGGCCGCCCGTCACAGGTGGGGCAGTGGCACCCACGGGTGCCAGAAAAGGGCTCAGTGAAGCGTTGCCACCTCCCTGCCTCGGTTTCCCCCGGCCCCGCAGCACCGGAGCCCCCCCGGGAGCCACAGCACATCGGCTGAGCCCCGTTTCCATGGAGCAGCCTGGAGGCCCTGGGGATGGGCGTCGTGGCAGGAGGCAGGCGGGAGCCGGCGGGGGGGTTATTAGAAAATAAAGTGTTTAATAAAAGAGCAGCTCCTGCTCCCTTCACAGCACAGGGGAGGGCGGAAGGGACCGACCGCCGGGCAGCAGGAGACAACGCGGTGACAGCCACGGAGTGGGGGGCCGGAGGGAGAGGAGGAGGGGGGGCTCCCACCCAGCAGCACCCCCTCCCCATCCGGCCTCCATCCAGTGTTTCAAGTTCACACAACCAAGGGGGGAAGCCCGGGGGGGGGCTCGGAGGGTCTGGCGGGAGGTGGCTCAGGACCCTGCCAGGTATATCCCTGTGGAGGAAAGATGGTGAGGGGGAGCTGAGAGGATGGGGGGGCACATGCCCGGCGTGAGGATGGTCATTGCCCAATGCAATGGCTCGATGCTGGCCCCAAACTGGGCTACCCACACCCTCCCTGGGCTGAGCATTGCCGGAGGGCATCACCCAGTGAGGGGGGAATGGAGCTTGGGGTGGTAGGGAGAGGACCCCGTACACCCTGGGGCCATGGGGAGCAGGGAGGTGACCCCCGTGCACCACAGGAAAGGGACCTTGTACCCCCCAGGGCCACAGGGAACGGGGAGGGGACACCCATGCACCCCAAGGAAGGGACCCCATGCAACCCAGGGCCACGGGGAACAGGGAGGGGACCCCCGAGCATCCCAGGAAAGGGACCTTGTACCCCCCAGGGGCACAGGGAGCAGGGAAGGGACCCCCATGCACCCCAGGAAAGGGACCGTGTACACCTCAGAGCCATGGGGAACAGGGAGGGGACCCCATGCACCGCAGGAAAGGGACCTTGTACCCCCCAGGGCCACAGGGAACAGGGAGGGGACACCCATGCACCCCAAGGAAGGGACCCCATGCACCCCAGGGCCACGGGGAACAGGGAGGGGACCCCCGAGCATCCCAGGAAAGGGACCTTGTACCCCCCAGGGGCACAGGGAGCAGGGAAGGGACCCCCATGCACCCCAGGAAAAGGACCGTGTACACCTCAGAGCCATGGGGAGCAGGGAGGGGACCCCATGCACCCCAGGAAAGGGACCTTGTACCCCCCAGGGCCACAGTGAGCAGGGAGGGGACCCCTGTGCACCCCAAGGAAGGGAAGCCCATGCACCCCAGGGCCTCAGGGGATGGGGAGGGGACCCCACAGACTCCCAAGGGCCGTGGGGAAGGGACCCCCTTGCCCCCGCCTTGGGCCCCCCCCAGCCGTACCTGTAGCAAACCTCTTCTTGACCAGTGACATGCGGTACCCGGCGCTCGCCAGCTCCACCTCAACGCCCGACAGCGTGCTGCCCTCGCTGCTGAACTGGGCTGCCACGGGGCTGGGCTTACTGGGCCCACAGAGCGGCTCCCAGCTGGCCGAGAGCCGGCCGCAGCCTGGGCGGGGGGGACACAAAAGAAGGGTTTTATTGGGGGGGGGGTATGGGGTGTGGGGTGTGTGTGTCTGCAGGGGCCAAGCCCAGACCCTGGTCCTTTGCCCGCGGATACATCCTCACCTCCCTGCCCCGGGGCACCGGGGACATCCAGCAGCCTCCAGAGCAGCCTCTTCTCCTCCAAATTCCTGCGGGGACAGGGGGCATGTCCCCAAACCCCCGCCACGCTCCACACTGTCCCCCCACCTCCCTCGCCCCATCCACACGCCCAGTTTCCCCAGTTCAGAATCCCGCCCCCCCACCCCTCCCACCCTGACAGGTGCGTTGGGGACCCCTGAGGTCTTGCATACCCCCCGCTTCTGCACACACACACATCCATCCCCCCCACCCCACCCCCCCCAGCCCCCTTACCAGCTGGCCGCGGGCTGCAGCCGCAGGTTGGCGACGGGCTCGTCCACGGGCAGCAGGACGTGGACGTTGGCGAGGGGCACGGGCAGGGCCAGGGCGCCGGCGTTGTAACCGTACTCGACGCTGACCCGCGTGGCGCCCGGCGAACAGTCCCACCGCACGCACAACCGCAGCGGCGCCGAGCCGGGGCCCAGCCGCGAGAACTGGGGTCACCACAGAGGGGTTTGGGATGGGCACCGAGACCCTCCCAGGCCCCTCTCCTCGGGAGGTGGGGGGGAAGACGCGGGGGTCCCAGCTTTACCCTCTCCCCGTGGGGTTCACCTGGTACTTGAGCAGAGCCACGTTGTAGTAAGAGGCGGCCGGGCTCTGCTCCGCTTGTTTCTGCAGGTGCCCGGTCAGCGCTGCCATATTCAGCCAGAAGTCCTTGGTGCTGGGGTCGCTCTGGGATGGGTCGCTGCGGGGACGGGGTCAGAGCCGCAGCGGTGCCTGGGCATCCCAGGGAACCTGGCACCCCGGATACGCCCCCCCCGCCTTTGCTGCACCCAAGGATAATCCAGGCCCCCTGGGAACCCCAGGAACACCCTGTACCCCGGTACCCAGCTCCCCATCGTGGCATCGACCAGCTCCCCAGGATGTGCAGGCATCCACAGGAAACCAGGTACCCTGATATACAGCTCCCCATCACTGCATCCCCCACCTCTCAATGTCCCTGTACCTCCAGGAGCCCCCTGTACCCCAATACCAGCTCCCCATCACTGCATCCCCCACCTCCCAATGTCCCTGCACCCCCAGGAGCCCCCTGCACCCCAATACCAGCTCCCCATCACTGCATCTACCACCTCCCAGGGTGCCCATGCCCCTCCTGTATCCCAACACCAGCTCCCCGTCACCGCATCCCCCACCTCCCAGGGTCCCTTCACCCCCCAGGAACGCCCTGTACCCCACCAGCAGCTCCCCATCACCACATCCCCCACCTTCCAATGTCTCTGCACCCCCCAGGAACCCCCTGTACCCCAATACCAGCTCCCCACCACTGCATCCACCATCTCCCAAGGTCCCTGCACCCCCCCCAGCCACTCCTAGTACCCCGATACCAGCTCCCCGCCACTGCCCACCCCCCACCAGCCAGTGCCGCGGTGTCCCCATGTCCCCTCACCTGTAGAGCAGCTCGGCGTTGGGCAGGAACTGCTCGATGGCGCTGGCGTTGAGCAGGCGGAAGCTGAGCACGGGGGGGGCCATGCTCCCGCTGAAGACGCGGACGATGCCAGCAGGGAAGGACATGGTGAGCTCCCCCGTCACCTTCACCAGGCAGCTGCCAGGGACAGGCCGGGGGTCAGCGGATGCCCCAAGCAGGGTGAAGTAGTTGGGGTGTGTGTGGGGGGATTTCCCTGACCCACCCACTCCTGGGACCCCCCCGTACCTGTCAGCGTCGCGCCCCTTGAAGTACGCGTGGACGTACTCGGTGAAGGCAGTGGCCACGGGGAGAGCGTCCTGCGAGCCCAGCACCACGGGGCTGGGACCCCGTGACAACCCTGGGGTGACAGACGGGGTCAGAGACAGGATGGGGACACCCCACACACACACACAGACACACCACCCCCAGCCCCCCAGCACCCACCGAGCGCCGGCTGGGAGACAGCGAAGAAGCCCCGCTCGCCCAGGCTGGCGGGCGCCGAGTGCGAGGGGCCGCAGCTCCAGGAGGGTGAGGGGCTCAGCGAGCGCGACTGCGAGGCAAAATAGTGTCAGCGGAGGTGTGTGGGGGGGGGGTGTCTGGCCCCCACTTTGGGGGTCCTGAAGCCTGGGACCATTCCTACCCCCTCACACGCACCAGGTCCATGTTGCTGCCTGCCGCCGGGCCAGCCGCCGGCCTCTTCGTGCGGGAACGGCGGGGGGGGGCCACGAGCGGGACCTCCCGGGGGGCTGCGCTGGGCCGGGTGGGGAGAGCATCTGGGGGGGGTGGGCCACGAGTTGGGGGTGAGAAGAGAGACCTGCGTGGCAGGGTCATCCTGCGTCCCCCCCGACCCCTGACCCAGGGGGAGCTCCAGCAGGGTCTCACCCGTGCCATGAGTTTGGCAGGTCTCAGCTGGGTGAGACCCTGCGCCCAGCTTGGGGCGGGGGGGGGGGGCAGAGTTAAGGGTAATGGGGGGGTGGGGGCAGGTTAAAGGTAATGGGGGGGCCACTCACCTGGCTCAGGCTGTGGCGGGGGAGCCGCCAGCGTGCCACCCTCGGTCAGCCTCGTCGCCGACCCTTGGCAGGTCCACGGAGAGGGGCTGGAGGACTCCCCCCCACTGGGGGGGGCCGGAGAGGAGGAGGAGGAAGAGGCCGAGTTGGAGGAAGGACAAGGCAGAGGTGGATTGTCCCCGCCGGGGCTGCGGGGTCTGACCCACGGTGGGGGCTCCCCAAAAGGGTCGGGCGAGGGGGCTTCGCGGGGGGCCGGGCCGCTGGGGCAGCGGCTGCGAGCGCGGGGCGCTGAGCTCACGTCCTCCCAGAGCCCCTCGGCCCCGGGGCCGCTGAAGACAGCGAAGCTGGGGGGCTCGGGGAGGCGGCCGGCGGGGCTGCGGGGCCGCGGCACCCAGGCACCGGGGTCCCGGGCGGTGGGTGGCGGCAGGGGGGGTGGCGGGGGGGGGTCCGACGAGCCACCCCGCTTGGGGAGTGGGCTCTGCGGTGTCCCTGGCTGTGGAGTCCAGGGTCTGGAATCCGGGGAGGGTCCGGGTGCTGGGTGCGAGGGCGAGTCCAAACCCGAGTCCTCCACGTTCTCCGGGGAGGATGAGGAGAAGGGGGAGGAAGAGGATGTGAGGACGTAGGTGCGGGGGGCTGCAGGGAGACCCCCGTGTCAGAGCACTGAGTGGGTGGGGGGAGGACGCAGCACCCTGGGTGCCAGGGTCCCCCCATCCCACTCCCTCCTCCCCAATCCCCCAAATCCTCACCCGGGAAATCCTCCGCTTCGAAAGCCGACTCCAGGGGGGGCCCAAAGAGAGCAGCGGGGGGCACGGCATCGGGGGGGGCCTTCCCAGGGCCGCTGCACCAGGGCCAGAGGAGACAGCTCAGTGCCCACCCGGGACCCCCCCGGGGAGGGGGTTCAGGGGTGGCAGCACGGGGTGTGCTGCCCCATGGCACCCCACTCCCTCCCTGCCCCATACCTGTTCACCTGCGCTGCTGGGCACCCCCTCCCTGCACCGTCACCTGCAGGGAGAGGGGACGCATTGGGGGCTGCTGAGCCACTGTCCCCCCACATTCCCAGAACCCCACACACACCCTCAGGACCCCCCCACACCCCCAGGACCCCCCAAGTATAGCCTCACCTGCCACCAGTGTTCCCTCAGGGTCCACATCGCTCGGGGCGGGGGTCAGGGATGCCACGTGCCCTGTGGAGGGACAGGGAGAGTTGGGGGACAGGGAGCCTGGGGAGGGGGACACGGAGCCCAGGGGACCCCCAAACTACGGCTGCACCAATCCCCTGGGGTAGCACTTACGGGATGACTGTCGCTTGACGGTACCCTGCAAGAGAATGGGGACAGGGAGTCAGTCGGCCCTGGCACGGTCCCTAGGGCCCCTGCACCCCCCCGCCGAGGCTCACCCCAATGCTGGGGGGCAGGATGAGGTTCCCCACGGTGGCCTTGAGCTGCTCCATGGTGGCCTCAGCGCTGCCGGCCGCCTCCCGGGGCTGCACCGGCTTGATGTGGACGTAAAACTTGCGGGGCTCGTCCTCGTCGTAGTCAGAGTCGCTGGAGGAGCAGACGTGGTTCTCTGCCTCGGCTGAGCCCCCGTCAAGGCAACATCCCATGCTCAGACCCCTCCAAAAATCATGACACCCCCTCCAAAAATCACAATCCCCGCCCCCAGTCCAGAGCAAGGATACTGTGGGTGACGTCGGGGCGCACAGTGAACCCGTCCTCATCTACCTCCGGGCAGCCCTGCAGGGAGATGCTCGGAGAGGTGCTCGCTCCCCAGTCCTCCCAGTATGGAAATAACCAAGCCCAGGGCTGGCACTGGGATACTCACCACCTCGGCATCCGGGGATTCTCTGGGGAATGACAGGGGCAGCGTTAGATCCCGCAGGGGGGAAGGGATGCGGGATCCAGGGATGCGGGGAGGGAAATCTTACACAGCATCACGCTCTCTCTCCTTACGGCTCAGCCCAGGGATGCGGAAAGCTTTACTACGGCTCCTCTTGGGTCCTAGCGGGGGGGGGGGCACAGAGCAGTCAGCAGCCCCCCCCACACCCCCAAATCCCCGGCGTGGGGCTGCTGGATGCAGACGTACTTGCCTTCCTGCGCTGGGGCCAGCCGGTACTCGTCGAAATCCAACGCTCCTGCCACCGAGAGTGGGATCAGCCCAGCGCCGTGGCTCCATCCTCGCACGAGGGTGACGCTCCCCCCTCATGCGAAGCTCTTGTGTGAGGAGGGGGGGGGTGGGGGGGGCAGGGAGCGTCGCCCTTGTGCAAAAGCGGGGAGCCCACCGGGATGTTGCCCACCTGGCCGCTCTCGCCCCGTGCCCTTGCTCTCAGCAAACCTCCGTAGCAGCATCTCGGTGCCGATGTTCTCCACGTTTTGCTTGAATTCTTCGTGCACCTGGAAAAAAGGTGGGGATACAGATATGAATAATACTCTAAGGGAAGCAGGGGGACAGGTCGGGGTTGTCCCCCATTTGTGCTCATCCCCCCCCCCCCCCCGGGGACTCACCTGCCCGATCTGGACATGGGTGTCCTCCACGGAATGCGAATAGGAGCCAATGAGACCCTTCATGTGGCGTAGGTGGGCTTCTTCCACCTCCTGGAAGCGCTGAGGAGGCAGCGGGGACACAAGGGGGGAGGTGTAACCAGGGTGGCATGTCCCCAAGGGTCAGTGTGGGGACAAGGAGGGGGGCTCAGGAAGGGTGGCACGTCCCCAGGGGTTGGCATGCCCCAGCAGTGGGGGCTCAGCCAGGGTGGCACACCCCCAGGGGAGAGCATCCCCGGGGAGAGGGGTGGTCATGAAGGGTGGCATGTCCCCAAGGAAGGGGGCTCAGCCAGGGTGGTGAGTCCCCAGGGAGGGGGGCTCAACCAGGGTGGCACGTCCCCAAGGGCCAACATCCCCGGGGGCTGGCATCACCAAGGCGGGGAGCTCAGCCAAGGGTGGCACGTCCCCGGGGGTTGCCATCCCCAAAGAGGGCTCAACCAGGGTGGCACGTCCCCAAGGGCCACCATCCCCAGGAAACCAGGCTCATCCAGGGTGGCACACGTCCCCACGGCGGGGTGCTCAGCCAGGGTGGCACGTCCCCAGGGCCACCCCGCTCCTGCCCACCATGGCCGAATCCACCATCCTCTGCTCGAAGTCGGCGCGGGCAGCGTTGTACTTCTCCACCGCCCGCCGCAGCGCCTCGCCCGCCTTCTTGGACTTGACCTCTGCCTGCGGGACCGAGCGCCCAGGCATGAGGAGGGAGGGTGGTGGAGGATAGGGACCAGCCGGGAGGGGACATCAGGTGTCACCTTGTCGATCTCCTTCTGGCTGGTGCCCTCCTTGCGAAGCCGCTCGTACTCCTGGCACTTGCTGTGGTAGCTCTCCTTGGACTTGGGCAGGAGTTGGGCCACCCCGTGCAGCAGCTGGACGGCCTCCAGCGTCCCCGACACCTCCTCCTTGGACTTGGGGGACACACACGCACACACACAGGGGTGAGGGGAGGATTGGGGTGGGGACACACGCACACACACACGCGCGTCTGGTACCTTCTTGTGCACCCGGCCTTGCTCCTCGCCGTAGCGCGAGATCTCCTTGATGAGGTCGTGCAGCTTCTTCATCAGCTCCAGGTGGCACAGGGCCAGCTTGTCCGAGGAGATGCGGAAAACCTCCCAGAGCGGCGCGAAGGTCCTGGGGTGGGGGGGGCCACAGGCAAGGCTGAGCAAAGCCAGGTTCCCCCCCCCCCCCCCAAGCCCCCTGCTGCAGCCCAGGGTGCTCCGGACCCCCACTCACCCCAGTTGGGTCCCGTTGGTGGCCATCTTCGACAGCTTCACCATGGCCTTGGCGTAGTTCTCCTCGATGGCAGCCCTGGGGATGTTGGGGAGGGGGGGTGGGTGGGTGCTGGGGATGGATCCTGGCGATGCTGGGGACCCCCCCCCCCTTTCATCCCATCCCAGTCACCCCCCACCCCACCCCGGTACCTCTCGCGGACGAAGTCGGCCAGCTCCTTGGTGGAGATCTGCCCGTGCTTCATGTTGTGGTAGAGCACGTCAAAGCCGTGGTTCTTCTCGCCCTGGCAGGGGACACCCCCCCACGCTCCTCAGCTCCCAAAAACAGCCCCCCCCCCTCCCCACCCCAGCACCCCACAGCATGGGCACCCAGCAACCCCCCCACCCACCACCCCCCAGGACAGTGCCACTGCTGGAGGCACTAGCAAGAAGCAACATGTGGGGTGGAAACACCCCAAATAGGGGGTGTGGAGCCCCCCCACCCCTGCCAGAACCAGCGGGGGGCAGGTGGGGGGGGCGGCCACACACCCAGTTTCCCCTGGGTGAGCCGTGCAGGAAGGGGTGCACCGAGCCCTGATGTTGGGTGCTATTTTGGGTGCTGCCCACTCCCCCCACAGCACATAGGGGGTGGCTTCACCCCCCACCCTCGTGTCGTGGCCCGGCTGGGGGTGCCGGTGACCCCACCCTGGGGAAACTGAGGCAGGGGGGAAGGGGGAAGATGGAGGCAGCGACGAACCAGGAAGCATCGGCCACGCTTCGCACCCGCCGCGGCGCCGCCGACTTCCTCCCCCCCCGCAGCGCCAGAATGGGGATCCCCAAAGTGGGGGGGGGGGCTGAGGTGGGGGGGGTGGACAGAGGGACAGCACCGAAGCCGAGGGACCCACAAGCACCCGCACCCCCCCTTTCCCCTCAGCAATTAATTCGCAGCGTTAACAGAGGCGTCGGGCCTTGAAAATGGCAACGAAGTTCCCCCACCCCCCCCCCCAAAAGGCTGGGGGGCCCCTCACAGGGAGCCCCGAAAGGTGGGGGGCACCTATGGGTGGGGGTCTAGGCTTACCCAAAAGTGTTCAGTGAAGTAGGACATCTTGGAGGGGGACACACACACACACACACGACACGGCAGCGCAGGGACCCGCAGCTCAGCTCCCAGCACCCTGGGGACACACCTGACCCTTATTGGGGGGGGGGGGCTCAGTGGGGACCCCCCCCTGCGCCGCGCCTGGACCCACCAGTATTTATCAGTTTTGCCAGGAAAGCGTAGCCCCCCCCTCCTCGGCCCTGCCGTGGCCATGGAAACCGTAGGCTCCCCCCCCCCACCCCCCCGCCTTGCCCACCATTGCAGCCCCCTCCCCTGGGCGTGCAGCACCCCGTGGCATGGAAGAGGGGGGCGGGGGGGGAAAAAAGGGGGGGGGCCACGGGTTTGGGGGGGCCACTGGGGCAGCGCTTGGGCCTGACACCCGATCCGCAGCTAAATAATAAATGAGCGGCTGCTGCGCAGCGGCTGCTCCCGCGCCTGGCCATGGCAGCGGCCCCCAGCCCCCCCAAAACCACCACCCCCCCCCATATCCCGACCCCCCTCCCCGCTTGGGGGACCCCCTTCCCCCCACAAACAGGGACCCAGGTATCTGTGCCCCCCCCCCCCCACCTGAACCCCAAATGCACCCAGCCGTGCTGGGGGTAATCCACTGGAGCAGCCCCCCCCCCCCCCCCAACACACAGCGGGGGGGACACACGGACGGATACCCCCGGTTTGTGGCCCCCCCCTAATCTTGTTCCCCATCACACGCTGGAGAAAAACAGGAAACCAAAAAAATCAAAAAATCACGCATGGCTGGGGGTTGGCGTAACTGGGGGGGGGGACACACACACTCACCCTGCGCTGCTGGGGGGCTCGTGGGGCCCCCCCGATCATCCTCAGCACGCCAGAGGTCTGGGGGAAGAGAGAGAGAGGGGTCAGGGCACGTCGCAGCCCCCCCCCCCCCACGCCCCGAGCCAACAGTCGCCCTGCACAGGCTGAGCCACCTGTGTCACGAGTGGGGCGGGGTTCAGCGCGGGCCCCCCCCCCCGGCTTCCCCCTGGCAGGCTGGAGGGGAAGCGGGGGTTTGGGGGGGGGGGGGGGGGGGTGTGTCACACATCGTGGAGGGCTCGGGGGGGATCAGGGCCAGGCTGGCCCCCGACCTGTCACTGGTCACGAGTGGCCGCAGACACCGCGAACCCGTCACCCCGTCGGCCAAAGTCCCGAGTGGGACGTGGAGGCGGGGGGGGGGGGGGGGAGGCGCACGAGTGGGGGGCACAGCATCCCACCCGGCTGCAACAGGGTCACCCAGGGACCCCACCCTGCAATCCGCCCCCCCCGCTCCGAGCGGCACTGGCCCCCCCTGCAGCAGTGACCTTCACCGGCGTGGGGTGCGGGGGACACGGGTGGCCCCCCGTGGGGTGCCGGGGGGCTCTGGGGGGAAAATGGGGGGGGAGCGGCGGATCCGACCCGACGTGGGGAACGGCTGCACCTGCCCGTGGGATAATGGGGGGGTGTGGAAATGTGCGTGCACCCCCCAAATCCCCCCCGGGCAGAGGGAGAGGCACCGTGGGCGGGGGGGAGGGGGGTCGGGGCGTGCACAGGGGTGCAGATGCTCCCCCCCCCCCCCAAAAAAAAAAAAGGAGGGAAAGCGCCGAGCCCTGCACCTGCAGCGGGCGGGGAGGGGGGGGGGGGTGTCGAGGGGGGGGCTGCCCGCAGCATCGGGAGCGACGTTTTGAGGCGGGGAGGGGGGGGGGGGGGTGTGTTCTGCCGCGCGCAGCAATGGGGGGGCTTTTATTGAGGAGGGGGCACCGAGGGCGGGGTGCGCTGCAGCGCGGGGGGGCTCTGGTTGAGGTGGGGGGGGGGGGGGGGCGTAAAGCTGCACCCCAACCCCGGGGAGGGGGGGGGATGCTGCAGCGGCGCGGGGTGGGGGGGGGGGGGGGGTGGGGGGGGAGCTGCACCCACGCAGGGCGCGGGAGCGGCGGGGGCTGCACGGCGGGGTTGGGGGGTCCGGTAGGCGGGACCGGGGGGGGGAGGGGGGATGGTGTGTATTTTGGGGGGGGGGGGGGGGGGGGGGTGCGGTGCTCTGCGGCCGCGGGGCCCGATCCTGCACTCACCTGCGGGGACGCCCCCGCCCCGCTCCGCTCCGCCGCCGCCCCGGGCCGCGCGCTCGGGGGGGTGAGGGGGGGGGGGGGGGGGTGGTCCGGGGGGAGGGGGCGGGGCGAAGAGGAGGCCACGCCCTCCCCTCCCCTCCAGCCGCCTCTCTATTGGTCGCCGCTCCCGGCAGCGGTTACCGCAGCCAAAAGATCCGCTTCTCATTGGGCCGAGCCGAGCGCGGGGAGGGGGGGTTGATTTGCATTTTTAAAGCGGCAGCCTGCCACACACCAGCACCCCCACCCACCCCCCCCCTTCCACCCCCAACCAGTTTCGGGGTGTGTGGGTGTGTGGGTGGGTGTGTGTGGAGGGGGGCGATGCGGGGCAGGACCAAACCTACCCGCACCTGCACCCCGCGGCTCCCACCATCCCTGGTGCTGCCACACCCCCCCACCTGCCGGGGGGCTCCCGGTGCTGCTAACCCCCCCACACACACTCCCCCCCCCCCCCCCCACACACTTTCCACGACTGTAAACGGCCCCCCCCCCGGTGCAGCCTCCCCCCCCCCCCCGGTGCCACCCAGTGCCTCGCACCCCGCTGAGCTCATGCCCCGGCTCCGGCTGACACCGGGGTGCAGCTGCGGGGGGGGGCGGTGGGTGGGGAGCAGCCGGGCAACGGAGAGGGGGACCCGGGGAGTGTGTTTGGGGGGGGGGTTGCCACAAAGAGGCCCCCCTGCCAAGATAGGGACCCCCCCACACACACACTCCCGGGGTGCCACAGCCACCGGTGTCGGCGTGGGGACAGTGCGTCACGCGGTGGCTTCGGTTACGGGTCCCTTTTGTCCCACGGACACCTGTGCCACCGCAACCCCCCCGGTGCTGGGGACAGAGCGGGGGTCCACCGGGACCGGGCCGCTGCCAGTGCTGCCACCGTCGCCTCTGTGACCCCACAGGTGTGTCCCCCACCACCACCACCCCCCCAAGCGCGGTGGCAGCCGCCGACGGGGCAGCAACGCTGGAGAAGCCCCCGGTGTCCTGGGTCACCTCACACAGCCCAAAGCCAACCGAGACCCTCATCGTGCCGGGCCGGGGGGGCTCGGAGGGGTCTGGTGGGACGGTGACAGTGGCAACGCTGGGAAAAGCCCCAGGCCCCCCCGCTCCGGCACCGGCCTCCTGGTGAGTGAACCCCCCCAGCAGCACCCCAGGAGCCCCCTCCCCAAGCTGCTGCCACGGCCCTTCCGAGCTGGGGGGGGGGGGGGCTTTTTGGGGTGTGGGGGGGGGTTTGGTTCCCTGATCCTGCCAGGCGCAGGCTGACCACACAGAGCGGGCGCTCAGCCCCGCGGTCGGGGCACAGGGACATGGGACCCCCCCAGTCCTAAGAAGGCTCCAACCCCCCCCTCTTTCATTAACCCCCCCCTTCCTTGTGCTAAGCATGCGGGGGCAGAGTGCGGCGGCCCCCTCCCCTGCGGGCCGGGGGTGGCAGGGATGGGGATGCAGTTGTCATGGCAACCCCGCATCCATCCTCAGCCGCGCTGCCGCACCAGCCCCGCTCAGCCCCTGCCTCCCCCCCCACCCCGCCCCTTTCCACCCCCCCCCCCCCGGTGATGCCCAGGATCCCCCCCCTCACCCCCCAGCCCCTCTTACACCGCAAGATGCGGTCCCAGAGCACCCCCCAGGGCTGAGCCCAAACCAGCCTTCCCCCCCAGCACCCACAAACCACCCTGCAGCACCTCAGCATCCCACGGTAGCACCCAGCCCACCCACCCCCCAAAACCTCCCCCACCACCCAAAAACACAGGAGGCAGAGAGCAGGCGGGAGCTATCCTCTCTTTAATGCTTATTTTTCAACACATTTGCCAAACGGGAACGTGGCGTGCAAGACGGGGAGTGTGCCGGCGTCCACAGGCAAGGGCCTGGGTGGGGGGGGTCACAGCCCCCCCTCCCCCCCCCCCCCCAGCCAACCTTCAAAACAGCTTCCAGCTAAGAAAAAATATATAAAGCACTAAAGGTGAAACATTCAGTCCCCCCTCCCCAAACACATAGGACAATACAATCCAAGGTAAAAGCCCCCACGGCCGCCAGCCGGTGCCTGGCGGGGCCGGGGGGGCCACAGATAAATAACCTCCCGCCAAAACAGGTTTGGTTTGTTCGGTTTTCGCTTGTTTGTTTGTTTTCTTTTTTTGTTTTTCTCCTTTTTTCTTAAAAAGTCATTACAAAAAGAGCCAGCGAGGAGCCTCCTACAAAACGGGTTAGTGTTTGCCTCAGCCGGGGATGGGAGGGGCCAGATCCTGCCCCCCTCCTCCCGGCACCCCCCCACCCCCCCAGCTCTACACTCACAAAACCCCTTAAAAATTGCACGTGACATTTGGTTCCTTAACAGCCCTCCAGCAACTGCTGCGAGGGAGGGAAGAGCCATCAGTGCAGTGAGCTGCCAGGTCTCAGCCTGACAGAGAAAACCACCCCCCCCACCCCAGCTGCTGCACGTGATGGGGGGGGGGACACACACAACCGCTCTTGGTGGCCACGGGGGGGTCTGGCTGTGCCCCAAGGCAGGGGGGCAGTGGTGCCAGGGACAAAGCCCATGGCTGTAGTGCCGGAGGAGCAGCCACCGCAGCCCCCCCCGAGCCCAGGCACGAGCCTCAGTGCTGCCCCATGGGGATGGGAACCCCCCAGGGCAGCCAAGGTCATAGTGCCCCCTAGGAAGGAGACCCAGACCCCCAGCTCTCCGAGGGCCAGGTTTGGGGGTACCGGGGTGGGGGGGGTGGTGGCAGTAGTGGCTTGTCCAGGGAGAGGGTAGGAACAGCAAACAATAAAATTTACCCTGTTAAATCGAGCACGGCTGGGGCTCGCTGCCCGCCGGGAAACGGCTCAGCACCGCTGCTGGATGAGGGACACACACACACACACAGAGACCCTGCCCGCCCCCCCTCCCCCCCCCCCCCCCCCCCCAAAAAAAAGGCAGGGTCACCCCACCCCTGGCTGGTCCCTCACCCCCTGCCCCGGGACGGCGGTGGGTGCAGAGCAAGGAGTGCACAGCTCCGGCGTGGGCATGCGGGAACCACGCGGCGTGTGAGGGTGCGGCGTGTGTGTGTGTGGGGTGGGCTGCAGGGAGCCCCTGTCAGACCTGGGGGGACAAGGATGGCAACAACCCCAAATCCCCCCCCAGCAAAACACCACCCCCCCCCCCTCTCCGAGCCATGGTGGCTGGTGCATCCCCGAGTCACTGGGTGCAGAGGGAAGGGGGGGGGGGGGGGACTCAGGGAGGAGGAGGATGGGGATGAAGCCCACACCGAGGGTCCCCCCCCCGGCCTCAGAACTCCACCTTGCAGGCGGGGAAGGTCTCATCCTGCATGGCCACGGTGCTGTTGCTGCCCAGCACCGTGATCCCCAGCTCCTGCTGCCGGTCGTGGGTCTCCTGGTACCACTCGTGCATCACCAGCGAGTCGAAGGTGGGGATCAAGGTCACCTGCAAGAGACACCCATGGTACCGTGTCACCCCCCTCACCCCGCCCCCTGGCACTGGGAGGGGGCCGATCCCACCCCTCTGGGTTTTGGGGGGGGCTGGGGGGGCGGCTCACCTGGATGTCGGTGCCCCACTGGTGCTTGCCGGCGAGCAGAGCGTCGAGGAGGGAGCGCAGGACACCCTCCTTCAGGTGGTCGTCGCCGCTGACCACGTAGCAGAGGGAACGGACGCGCCGGAAAAATTCCTCGTCCACCGTCCGAGCGCTCCAGGAGCCGGGCAGGTACGCCAGGTCCACGTAAACGGGGGGGCCAGGAGGGGGGGCTGCACCCCGTGTGCCTGGCGGGATGGGGGGTACGGCGCTGTGAGCAGCAGCCCCCAAACCCACCGCACGGTACCGGCGGTGCCTCCGAGCTGCTCCGGCACAAGGATGCCAGAGGTGGGAGCACCCACATTTCCCGCTTCCCCCCCCCAACCTTGCACACACACACACCCCCCCCCACCCCCGTACCTGCCGGTGATGCTCTGCCAGCTCCCGCCGGCAGCCGGGCTCCAGCGCCGCGGGCGATTCCTGCGGTGCGGGTGTCCCCGCTGGAAAGGCCCTTCTTGTCCCCGGTGTCACGGGCCGAGCTGGTGGGGCCCCTGACCTTGGGGTTCAAGGTGGGGTGCCGGGGGGGCTCGGCCCTGGGGGTGGTGGGTACCGAACCCCCACGGGACGGGGCCCTCTTCACCTTGCCGGGGGGCTCCTTCTTCCCGGCACGGGTTTGCTCAGCCGGCAGCGCCTCGGGGTCCACCATGCAGATGCCAGGCTGGGCAGGGATGGGGCAGGGGTCCTTCATGGGGGCCGGCAGCGGGTCACGGGCCCTGGCCACGCCACGGGTGGGCTGCTCCGAGTCCTCGTCCGACTCCAGCCCGTCAGCCAGGATGGAAGGGCAGTCCTCGGTGGCCGGAGGGACGTCGGAGTCGGAGAGGGTGGGCAACGACTCGCTGACGGAGGTGGGGGGGGTCTCGCCCGCCGGTTGGCGGGGCCGGCCCCGGCGCTGCACCAGCTCCTGCGACGGGTCGCTGTCCGACAGCTCCCGGGGGCTGGCGGCGGCCGAGGGCGACCGCTCCGATTTGGGGTGTTCGAACTCGCAGGGTGACACCAAGCAGAGGTCCACGTCATGGGGCGAGTCGGAGCGGCGGCCGGGCCGCGGCATCGTGTCACCGTCAGCCCGCGGCGGGTGGTGGCACGGCCGCAGCGGCAGGGACAACCCACCCTTAGCGACCTCCGGCTCCGGTGTCCCCCCGGTCCCCCGGGACCGCCTGCCTTCCTCCGGTGGGGACTCGCTGACGGGTGGCAGCACCTGCTCGAAGGAGACCGAGAGTGACTCGTCCACCTCGGTGGAGTGCGGCGAGCCCACCTCGGCCGGCAGCGAGGGGGTGGTGATGGTGGGGGACACATCGGGGACGTCGTCCTTGAAGGGGCTGAGGGAGAGGCAGCCCGCCTGCTTCTCCTGCGAGGCACCGGAGCTGTCCTGCGAGGCTTTGCCCCCGGCCGGTGGCCAAGGGTTTGGCTGCCGGTTGGCATCAGTGCCCAGCTCCTCCATGCCATCGTCCACCGGTGACTGGTGGAAGGGAGTGTGGCCAGCGCTGGCCGGCCCCGAGCTGGCCGGAGACATCATCTCCAGGGTTTTCTCCTCGGAGCTGCCGCAGGCGTCTTCGCCGCCCTCGGGGCCGTGGTTGAGCATCCCGGTGGGCGTCAGGTCGAAGTTGACGCTGCGGTCGCTCTTGGGGGTCTTGGCCAGGGGCGAGGGGGGGCAGACGGCTCTCAAAGGGCTGCTCTCCAGGTAGCGGAAACGCTGGGGGCTGTCGGGGTCCTCCAGGCCGTTCTCCAGGCAGGATGAGTCCACCCGCCCCCCAGCCCCCCCGTTCTCCAGCGGCGAGGGTTCCAGCTCGCTCTCGGCCGTGGTGATACCCTCGTCCGTCGATTCCTCCTTCCTCCTCCTCCCACCAGCCCCCAGCGCAGCAGCCCCCTGGCCCTGCTCGGCCTCCGGCAGCATGTCTTCGGGGGAGGAGGACTTGGAGCCGTCCGACGTCCCCGGCTCCTTCCTGCCGCCTGCCTCCCGGGGGGCTTTGGCCTTGGGCTTCTCCGGCTCCTTCTTGAGGGGGGGTTTCTTGATGCTGCCGGTCTTGGCCAGGGGTTTGCGGGTCTCTGGGACCGGTGTTTTCCGGGCTGGGGTCTTGGCGGGAGCCTTGGCCTCTGCCTTGCTCTCCTTCGCGTCCTTCCGCAGCGTCTCAGCCTTTGCCTCCTTCTTCACCACCTTCACCTCCTTCTTGGCCTCCCCCTTCGCCTCGGCCCCCTCATCCTTCTTCAGCGGCTTCTTTTCCTCTTTCCGGGGGACTGGCTCCTTCTTGGGCACCGCTTTCTCCTTGCTCAGCTTCAGCTTTGCATCCACCTTCAGCTTCTCCATCGAAGAGTCCAGCTTGGCCCGAGCATCCTTGGCTTTCTCTTCTTCTGACCCCACTCTGGCCATCTCCCCCAAGGATTTGGGCTTCTCCTTGGTCCCTGTCTTCACCTCCTTCCTCTCCACCTTTGATGGAGCCTTCTCCTTCGGTGCTGGTAACCCAGCATCCACCAAGCTGAGCTTGGAAGCTGACTTCAGGCTCTCCTTGCTCTCTGCCCTCTTCTGCTTGAGCTGCTTCTCAGGTTGAGATGCCGCCGGCCCCTTCAGATCATTCTTGGTGACCACAGGGTGCTTGAGGAACTCCAGGTGCTTCACCTTCTCCAGCCCCTCCAGAATGCGGCCCTGGGGGGTGCAGCCAGGGAAGAGGACCCGGATGATCTTCTCGGAGGGGCTGACGGGGTGCCAGACGAGCAGGGCGCAGACAGAGGTCAGGCACTGCAGGGGCAAGTCCTGCTCCTTGGGGTAGCTGTTGCCCGACCACTGCTGCAGGAGAAACTCCAGCTCCTTGGTGCCCTTCACGGGGTTCAGGACGTACATGTCCAACCGGCCCACTCCCATCTTTTGGAAGAGGACGGTGGGCTCTGCGCGGGGTCCGCTGTCCCGGGCCAGCGGGTTGGGACGGATTCCCAGCTTCTCCAGGTAGTGCAGGGTCAGGGCAGCCTCATCACAGCTCTTCAGCACCCGGGAGTTACCCTCGATGTCCTTCAACTTCTCGGAGGCGTTGAGGAAGACGACGCCCAGCTCTGGGGAGATGAGGTTCTTTGCCCAGTCCCCATTGCCCTGCGAGCCCTGGGATGGATCCTCCTCCAGCTCGGCCAGCTTCCTCTGCAGCAGGCTGTTGACACCGGGCAGGCTGTCCGTGCCCACGTGCGTCACCAGGATGGAGTCGATGCGGTCCAGGTGCCGGACCAGTTTCCAGAAAGATGACTTGGGGTTGGAGCCGCCGTTGACCAAGACGTTGAAGCCGTTGACGGCAAAGAAAGCTGAGTCCCCTCTCCCGCCCGGGAAGATATAGCAGCAGGGCTTGGAGAGCTTGAGGAAGCCAACCATGGTGGGGGGCTCGAGGAGGTCAAAGGGGGACTGGGGCTCCAGCGACTCTGAGAGGTACTCCATGAACTCCTCCAGCCCCTCCATCTCCGGCAGGATGCAGTCCGGGTTGTAGCGCAGCTCGATGAAGTCCTGGAGGTTGTGATGGTCCAAGCCCGAGTCTCTCCATTCCCCGAAGTCGGGGCAGCTGATGGTCAGCCTGGCCTTGGCCGAGGGGTCCGCGGAGCTCAGGATCTCCCCCACCTGCGAGGAGACGGGCACAGCCAGAGCTTCAGGCGGGATGGGGCACCCAGAGCCGGAGATGGGGCAGCTCAAGGGGTGCCCTGTCTCAGCCCCCCTTCCCTTGGCAAGCACGGAGGTGGGGGGCTCCTGCAGCCCATCCCACCCCCAGTACCCAGTGCTGGCTACCAGCACAACGCTCAGGGTGGGTGGGGGGGGTGCTCCCCCCATTCGCACCCCACCCCCAGCTGCAGCTCAGGGTCAGGATGCGGCCGATTGTGTCACCGCCGTGCTCAGCTCCCCACCGAGACACCGGAGAAGGTCAGCAGTCTCAATCCCGGCAGGGGGGGCCCGGGGGGGGAGCCCACAGCCCCCCCTGCACACCGGCAGCCGGGGCAGGGGAAGGGGGAAGGGGGCAGCTCCTTCCTGGGGGTCCCTGGCACCGCACCTCCTTGTCCGTGAAGATCTGGATGAAGTCCCGCAGGGAGAAGCAGCCCGTCTGCAGCATCAGCTCCCCCGTCTCCTCCACGCAGGGCCCCGCAAACACCAGCAGCTTGTGCTGCGACACGTCCGTGATGAGGTTTCGCAGCTGAGGACGGAGGGGACACGAGGATGCCACCGGGCTCTACGTCACAGCCCTCCCCTGCCAGTGGCTCTGAAGGGGCCATGTCCACGTCCCCCCAGCCCCCCCCTCCCTGCCTCACCTCGTCACACAGGGACTTGTCGGAAGGGTTGAGCAGCACCAGGGTCTCCAGCACATCTCCTCGGTGGTGGAGGGTCCGCTGACCTGCGGGGAGCAAGGGCTGACACCTACCCTCCCCTAAAACCACGGGTCTGCCCCCCACAGTTTGGGCTCATCCCGTGGGGATGGGATGGTGGCGGGGACAACACACACACACACACACGCCAGCGCCTGCCCACTTCCCCCGCGGAAGAGGGACAGCCACCATCCCACTCCCGGACACTGAGGACACGTTTCCCGTGTCCTTCCTGCCGCAGGGAGGGGAGGAAAGGGGGGGGTGTGTGTCAGGCTGAGGGAGCCCCTTCGTCCCCCCTCCAAGCACCATAGCAAGCCCTGGGTGCTCCCAGCGGGGTCTGGGGGCTGCACCCCCCCTTCCTAGGCAGGCAGGCACCCACTGGAGACCCGACCACCTCCCACAGCCCCACCAGCTGCCAGGGGGTGACCCCACGGCGTGACAAAGGGACAAGGTGGGGATGAGGCACTGGAGCAGCCCTGGCATCCCTGGCTCCATCTTCCTCTTTCCCTTTTTTCCACGGGAAATTGCATCCCGCCCCGGGATGGACGAAGGAAGCGGTTTCTCACGTGGGTCATCACGGGGCTTGGCCGTGGGGGGAGGCACAAAGCAAAGCCTGTTCCCGCAGAGGCTGGGGGGGCGTTTTCCCACACCCCACAAATTAAACACCACCAGGGGTGGTGGGGGGGTGTGCCCCACTCTTTTACCTTTCACAATACTGGAGAAAGTGGCTGAGTGACGGGACACAAAGAGCTTCAGCTGCTCGTCCAGGTTGCAAGAGGAGAGGTCAATGTCCCAAGACCGGATTCCTTTTGGGACACACACACACAAAAATAAGGGGGGGGCTCAGCCCCTTGGCACCCACCAGCACCTCATCGCTGCTCCACAACACCCCCACAGCACCGGTTTATGCAAGAAGCAGCACAATGGGGACTGTCCCCTCCCACATCCCCCATCCAACCTCACCCTGAAACGCAGCTGTGCCAGCCCGGTGGCTTTTGGGGTGACCCCAGTGGGTCCCAGACCCCGACATGGGGCCGATGCACTGACCGGCTACCTGGCAGGCGAGCACCTTGCACGGTGACTCATGGCAGCACCACCTCTGCCAACCCAAAACCCCGTCCCCCGGGGCGCCCGGCGCACCTTCAAAGGTGGTAATTAAAGGAATTAACGGTGCCAAAGGATTCGGCACACGCGGGGCTCCTGCCAGCACCGGTGCGGGTGCTCCCGGCTCCCAGAGCGGGGTCACAAAGCCCAAGGCGCAGCCCCAAAACACCCACAACCCCTTCAGGACCCTACAAGGGGATTGACAGGGGGCTGCCAGCCCCCCCCACTGCGGTGGCCAACCGGCATGGCCACAACCGCTCCCCGTTAACGGCCCGGCAAACCAGCGGGCGATGGCGTAAGATGGCCTGGCCGTGGTGCGAGGGGGTTGCACAAATTTTGCACAAGGCACCAGACGAGGGCCGGGGACGTTTTTGGGGGGTTTCAGTGCTTGAGGCCAGTGGGGTTCGGTCCTGCCTTTGCCAGGTGCCATGGTGGGGGAGCAAGACAACAGGGCAGTGCTGGCAATATGTGTGTCCCCCCCCATGATTTGGGGGTGCTGTTCCAGCACAGGGGTGCTCCGATGTCATGGTCTGAGATTCTCCCCCCGCCCCCCAGCTCAGGGACAGCCAGGAGCGGGGGCTGAAGGGGGTCCCCACAGCACAGGCCACCCCCCCGCCCTCCCAGCCCAGCATCTGGCCCCCACAACTGGTGACAAGAGGAGGGGACAGGTCCCAGGGGTCCACCCGCAGCCCCAGAGCCTGGGGACAGTCCCCAGGGGGAGAGGGGGCAGATCCCCCAGGGCTGAGGAGAGGGGGACAGGTCCCAGAGGACAGGGAACAGCACTCGGGGGGGCAGATCCTGGGGGGTCTGGGGCAGGAGAAGGGGCAGATCCTGAAGGGTCTGGGAGAGCAGATCCTGGGGGGTCTGAGGCAGAAGGGGCAGATGCTGGGGGGTCTGGGGCAGAAGGGGCAGATGCTGGGAGGGTCTGGGGCAGATTCTGGGGGTTTAGGGGGCAGATCCTGGGGGGGTCTAAGGCAGGAGAGGGGGTAGATTCTGGGGGGTCTGGGAGGGCAGATCCTGGGGGGTTTGGAGCAGGAGAAGGGGCAGATCCTGGGGGTTTAGAGGGGGGCAGATGCTGGGGGGTCTGGAGCTGGGGAGGGGGCAGAGCTCGGGGGCCCAGATCCTGGAGACCTGAGGCAGGAGGGGTCAGACCAGGAGGGCCCCGGGGTGGGGTGGGGAGGGCGGGAGAGGGGCCGAGCCCCGCAGCATCATGCGCGGGGGGAGGGCCGGGCCCGCGGGCCCCGCACCGAGGCAGCCCCGGGACCCCCGCGGCCGCCGCCCCGGGGCTCACCTCGCTCCAGCTGCTGCAGCGCGGCGGCCAGCAGGCCGGGCCGGTGGCAGCCGCCACCCACGATGGCGAGCAGCGAGTAGCGGCGGGGCCCCGCGGCGGGGCCGGGAGGAGGAACCGGAGCCGCCGCCGCCGCCGCCGTCGCCGCCCGCCCCGCGCCCTCCGCAGCCCCCGCGGCCCGAACCGCCGCCGCCGCCGCCATCTTCGGCGCCCCCCGCCCCGCCGCGCCGCGCCGCGCCGCGCCACGCCCCCTCCCGCGCGTCACCGCCGGCAAACCCCACCCACTGATGTCACCGCCGGCCAATGGGAGAGCTCGGCGGGGAAAGGGCCGGAGGGAAGGGGGGGGAGAGAGAGGCGGTGGGCGGGGAGGTCTTAAAGGGGCAATGGCGGGGTGGGGCCGCCGGCGGTGGGGTCCGGCCTCCCGCGCGCTGAGATGCGGTGCAGGGAGTGGGCGTTGCAGGGGTAGAAAGCAGCGTGGGGATGGGGCTGTGCAGCGCGGTGCGGAGCTGGGGGCGCGCGATGCATTGTGCTGCAGTGTGATCCAGTGCAGGGCAGTGCAGGGCAGTGCAGTGCAGTGCAGTGCGGCAGGCTGTGCAGTGCAGTGCAGCGCTGCGCCGTGCAGGGGTTGTGCGGTGCAGCGAGGTGCATCACAAGGGCTGTGCAGCGCGATGTGGAGCCGGGAGCGTGTGATGCAGTGCGGCGCAGTACGCTGCAGTGCGATGCAACGCAGCGCTGTGCAGTGCAGCGCTGCGCCGTGCAGGGGTTGTGCGGTGCAGCGGAGCGCAGCGCAGGGGCTGTGCAGCACGATGTGGAGCCGGGAGCGTGTGATGCAGTGCAGCTCAGGGCAAGGGGTGCGCAGCGCAGCACAGAGATGGGAGTGGGTGTTGCAGAGATGGAAAGCAGCATGGGGATGGGGCTCTGCGGTGCGGAGCTGGGGACGCGCGATGCAGTGCGATGCAGTGCGATGCAGTGCGATGCAGTGCCAGGCTGCAGCCGCATGGCACAGTGCAGTAACCATTGCCATGGCCCCAGGAGCCCCCCTGGCCCCAGCCCACCCCAGCAGCTCCCCTTCCAGCTCCCCCCCCCCAGCCCACCCAGGATCAGGTGCCCCGCAGCAGGATGGGACCCACCCCTCCCCAGCACCCATGCCCGGTGGCAGAGGGGTGCTGACACCCCAAAGTCCCCCAAAGGGCAGGCAGCAGGTGTGGATCCAAGTCATTTAATGCAGCCCCGGACACCCACAGCCCCCCGGGCCAGGGCACCCAAGGGTGCCAGTGTGCTGTGCAGACACATCCCAATGCGGTGAGGGGGCTGACGGCTCCCCCTCCACTGCACGGGGCACAGGCTGGGCCAGCAGCGTCACGGTGGGTGGCAGCGTCCCCGGTGTCCCCGGTCCCTCAGGAGCACTTGAGGATGAACAGGTTGCAGGCGGTGCCGCGGGGGCAGCTGCAGAGCTTCCCGATGCGTGCCCCCTTCCGCACCGCGCACGGCTCCCTGGGCTCGCACTGCAGGACAGCACACCTCAGCCCCAAGGGCTTGGCCAGCCTGGACCCCCCACCCCACCCCCACCCCGGGGCTGGACCCCCCCACAACCAGCACCCAAAGGGTCCAGCTCTGGTGCCAGCCCAAGCACCCAGTGCTGAGCACCCACTGCCTGCGCCCCTGGCCATACCGTGGGCACCCAGCTCAGTCTCTTCTCCACCGCCGGCAGCTCTCTGCTCCCCAGTTTCTCCAGCACCTCCTGCAGCGCCTCGACCTGCCGCAGACACCGCCATGCCACCCCCAGGACTCTGACCTATGTCACCCCGATTTCCCACCCTGAGATGCCGGTGCCAGATCCCATGCCACCCATGAGCAGCACCCATCCCCACAGGTTGCACCCTGGGGTGTAACAACTGCTCTGGACCCCTCGTGCCTGGCTAGGGGTCAGTCCCCGCCAGAGGGAAATCAGGGCCGTGGCAGGATGAGGGTGCTTGGAGTGCTAGGATGCATCCCCCCCACCCCAGCTGCAGCCCCACATCCCCTCCCCAGCATCTCCCCTCACCCCACCTGAGCCAGAGCAGCCCGTCAGGGCAGGACAGGGAGGGAGAACCACGAAAAAGCTGCAAATTCCCCCATGCCACGGGGATGTCCCCTGGGGCAGCTGCTGCAAGAAACTCCCCAGGTCTTGGTCACTCCTCCCCAGTCCCCTGGGGATGCCCTGGCACAGCCAGAACTGGCTCCCAAACTGGGGTGATGGCAGCAGGAGCACCCCAAGGTTCCCCAGAGCGATGCGGGGGGGCTGCTGGGGGCCCCATCCCCTACAGACGCCGCTTCCCCAGTCCCTTACCAGCTCTGTCTCCTCCTGGCTCTGCCCGGGCAGGCTCTCGGCCGGCTGGAGCCCCAGCACTGGCTCCGCGGTGCCCAGCAGGATGAGGCTGGAGCCAGCCAGGCAGAGCAGGCAGAGCCAGGCGCTTCCCATGCTCCTGGCACCAGATGCGTCCCTGGATGCTCACGGCTGCACCCGGCTCAGGCAGCTTTATACCCCCGGCTTTGCCACCCCCCCTGCACCCACTGGCGTGGGCAAACACCCGCTGACGCAGATGGGGAGCGGGTGCGCGTGTGTGTCCCCCCCCCCCAGACCTTTACACGGTCATCAAGCTGGAGGGGGGACACACATCCCCGGGAGACGCATCCCCTGGGACGCACGTGCCCCGAGCCAGCGGCAAGGAGCCGGCGAGATGTACGTCAGTGCCACGTCCAGCCCAAGCGACCCGAAAGCCGGCGGGTGCGGAGCCCCCCTCCCTGGGGCTGAGGCCCCCCCACCCCACCCCCAGCCCCGCAGTGAGGTGGAGGCCACTGCCAATTCCCTGAGCAAACACGGCTGCGGCGCAGCTCATCCCGGTGCGGCCCACGTGCTGGCGGGGCCCAGGGTCCCTCCGGGGACGGCGCAGACAGGCTGGCACGCACACGGATCTCACAAACAGCTTTATTCCAAAGGAGGGGACAGACGGGGGGCGGGACAGAAAGGGTGCTGCAGCCCGCTCCCCCTCCCCAGGCCAGGGCTCTGATGCAGAGCCAGCCAGGGTGGAGAAAGGCTGGTCCCCCCAATCCTGCAGCCAGGACCCCCCCGGGGGGGGGGACAACACCCCTCCACAGGTGAGGGAGGAGCCGGAGTGTGGCGAGGTGGGGCTGGGTCCAGCTGGAGGGGAGCAGACATGGGTGAGAGGTGGGGAAGGGGAGATGGGGAATCCCAGCCCCCCCCATCCCCGTGTCCCACGGACACACCAAGTCCCCCAGTGTCCCCACAGGCTCCCCGAGTCCCGCAGCATCCCTGGGGGGTCCCTTTGTGTCCCACAGCCCTCCCAGATTCCCCAGTGTCCCTGGTGGGTCTCCCAGTCCCACCGCAGACCTGGGGGGTCCTTTCATATCCCACAGCCCTCCCAGGCCCCCCCTGTGCCCCTGAGGGGTCCCCTGCAGCATCCCTGGGGGGTCCCTATGTACCCCCCCTCCAGCAGGGTGGTGATGAGAGTGGGGAACACGGCGAAGGGGGGTCCCCAAACCTACCTGCCTTCCTCCTAGCTCTGTGGGGGCTGTTTCTGCCTGCGGCCTGGCTTCGGGGGGGGCTTGGGAGCCTCCGCTCGGCCTTCCCGGAGGCCCTGGGGCACAGAGCAGTGGGGGGTCACGGTGGGGAACCCCCCTCCTTTCCCCCCCCCCACTTCATTCGCCCCTCGCACCCTGCCGTACCACATAGAAGCCGGTGTGGTACCCGCTCATGTACCAGGCCATCAGCATCGCGGCCAAGGCATCTTCCTCCTCCTCTTCCTCCCGCAAGGCGTGCGGCGGGGCCGGGGGCCACGGGGGGGGCATCACCTGCCAGCAGCACCCACAGCCCCTTAGGGAGAGACTGGGGGGGGGGACAGCACCCCAAAGCCGGTGGGGGGGATGGCAGGCACTCACCTCAGGGGGCTGAGGGGAGTAAGGCACCCGCTCGCCCTTCCTCCTCCTCCTGGCGCCCGGGCGCGGCTCCCACGATGAGGGGGGACCCTCGCCCCCTGGGGTGTCGCTCCCCCCCCAGGCCCCAGGGCGGGGGGGCAGGAGATCGGCCAGTGCCCGCTCCTCGGTGTTGCCGTAGCCGTCAAACTCCACCAAACACGTGCCGGTGGCGGGGTCCAGCGCCCGCAGGTGAGCGGGGTACAGCCGCCCGTCCCCCGACCAGGGGGTGCTGCAGGCGTCACCCACCTTCCACTGCGGGGGAGACGGGGGGGCAGCCGGTGGGGTCATGGGGGGACAGCGTGGACCCCGAATCCCACGGGGTTTTGGGAGACACTGCTTGCTCACCTGATGGCCTTCCTCCTCCTCTTCCTCCTCCTCCTCCTCGCTGGGGGTCACGCTTGAGGTGGGGGTGTCGGAGTCGCCGTCTGAGCCCTCGACCGGAGCGTCCCGGGGGAGGGAGGCGCGGGGGGAGCGGAGTGGGATCGTCGCCTTCGCCGAGGATGCGCCCCCCGCCCGGAGGTCGGGACCCTGCGGGCAGCGAACGAGGCGTCACGGAGCCGGACGGAGACACGGGCACACACGGAGCGTCCCGGACACGGGCTGGAGCGGGACGTGGAGACACACACCCCCACACCCCCCCCCCCGTCGGTGCGGTTCCCACGCCCCCGGTTAGCGCAGACCCCCCAGCCCGTGTCCCGGTCCCGTCCCGGTGCCCACCCGCGGCCCCGGGGCGCCCTCGGCCATGGCCCGCCCCCGCACGTGGCCCCCGCGCCCTGCCCACTCCCCGCGCGCGGCGCCCTCTGGGTAACGTAGTCCCCGCCCTCCGGAAGGGCTGGAGAGGCGGGGCGCGGATCGACTACATTTCCCAGAGGGCAGCGCGGGTAGGTCAGAGAACGGGGCGGGTAGCGGGCAGAGCGCCGCCGCTGCCTCTCCCGCCCCCTGCTGGGACGGCGGGGGAGCGCGGCCACCGGTGCGACGAGTTGGGGACACGGCGGGGAGCGGGGGGGGACACGGAGGACAGTGGCCACACAGAGGGGGGGCTCGGAGGGGGGGACGCGGGAGACAGTGGGGACACGCACGGGGTGCCACGGGGGACACAACGTGCAAAGCCCCGGGGGTGGGTGACAGCACCGTGGGTGGGCGGTGTGAGCGTGGGCAGCCGGGAGAGTCGCGCGCCTGCAAGGGGCGGGTGTGCAAGGGGCGGGCGTGCAAGGCGCGTGCCCGGCAGGTGGCAGCCGCCGCCCGCCGCAGGGCGGTCCCTGCTCGTGTCCCCGTTTCCCCCGGCTCGGACCGCACCGAACCCCCCCCCCCCCCCCCCCCCCCGTTACAAATCCCGGTGCACGGACCGACCTCCGGTGCACGGAGCGACCCCTGGTGAACGGGCAGCAGTGTCCCCCCCCCACCGCCTTGCAGCCCCCCGCTCCGCGGACCGACCCCCGGTGGGGTCCCCGGTGCGCGAGCAGACGCCGCGCCTGCAGCCCCCCCCGCTGCACGGACTGACCCCCGGTGCACGGGCAGGAGACCCCCCCGCCTTGCAGCACCCCGCTCCGAGCCCCGGTGGGGTCCCCGGTGCACGAGCAGACGCCGCGCCTGCAGCCCCCTCGGTGCACGGAGAGACACCCCCCCCCCCCGGTGCACGGAGCGACTCCCGGTTCCCGCCTCGCCCCGCCCCGGACCCCCCCGATTCCCCGCTCGGTCCCGTGTTGGATGGGGGGGGGGGGGGGGGGAGGCAGTTTCGGGGCGGGGGTTCCCCACGCTCACTCCCCCCCCTCCCCGCCTCATCCCCCCACGTGGGACCCACCCAGCGGCGCCCAATCCCCGCGGCGCCCTCCCGTTCCTTTGTGCCGGGCCAGCCAATGGACGAGGCGGGGGCGCCGCGAGCCGCCCCGCCCCTCGAGGGAGCCTATAAAAGGCGGCGCCGGCGGCAGCCGCGGCGCAGAGCGATCGCGCTGGAGCGGCGGCTGGAGGGGACGGGTGATCGCGACAGAGCCGCGACAGAACTGAACCGCGACCGCGTTTGGGATTATCGCTTTCAGGATTTTCTTTTTCTCCTTCAACCCTAAGCGGAGCCCGCGGCCTCTCGGCGCCCGCCTCGGATTTACAATTGCACCATGACCCTGGAGGAGCTGGTGCCCTGCGACAGCACCAAGTAAGTGTCGGGAGGGTCCTGGGCTTGAGCTGGGGGGGGGGGGGGGGGGAGTGGGACTGGGACTGGGACGGGTCGTTGTCGCCGTCGCCGCTCACCGGCTCTGCTCTCCCGCAGGATGCAGGCGGTGAGCGAGGCGGTGGAGCGGGTGCTGGTGGCGGCGCAGCGGCAGGACCGGCTCACGGTGGGGGTCTACGAGTCCGCCAAGCTGATGAACGTGTGAGTAGCTCGGAGGGGGGGCCCTGGGGGGGGCGAGCAGGGCGGCTGCAAGGTGCCTGTGGGGGATCCGGGTAGCCCCAGTGCAGTTTGCATGGTGGGGATCCCTCTGGGAGGGCTGGTTCTTTGCAATAGGTTTGTGCAAAGTTTGGGGGGGGGGTTGCCCCCATCCCTTAGCTGCACGCAGGGAGGTGGCTCCAGTGACATGGGTGGGACAGCACCAGGGTGGGGGGTTACACCCCACGCAGAGCTGGTGAGGGTGTATCCCCCGTTAACGCCACGTGCGCCCGCAGGGACCCCGACAGCGTGGTGCTGTGTCTGCTGGCCACCGACGAGGAAGACGAGGGTGACATCGCCCTGCAGATCCACTTCACCCTCATCCAGGCCTTCTGCTGCGACAACGACATCCACATCCTGCGCGTCTCGGGGATGCAGCGCTTGGCTACCATCCTGGGCGAGCCCGAGCCCGGCGCCGAGCCCCGCGACCTCCACTGCCTCTTAGTCACGGTGAGTGGGACGGTGATGCACGGCCACACACCGGCGGCCCCGTGATTCACACCGGGCATCACCCCGAGGACGGGAGGGAGGGGGATGTGTTTTGGGGGCGGGGGATACGCACACTCAGGGCCACGTGTCAGGGCGACAGTGGCACTAACATTGTGTTTCTTCTCCCCAGAACCCGCACACGGATGCCTGGAAGAGCCAAGGGTTGGCAGAGGTGGCCAGTTACTGTGCTGAGAGCCGTGACAAAAACCAGTGGGTGCCATACGTCTGTCTGCAGGAGCGTTGAGCCAGCCCCAGCTGATGCCTGGCTCTACCTGAAAGAGGAGGAAAAAAAAAAAAAAACACAGCAGGAAAAACGGAAGAGAAATGGCCAGTTAAAAAAAAAAAAAAAAAAAACACAAACCCAAACACCCACCGATTTTATTTTTCTTTTTAACCGGAGAGGAGAAAGGAGCAGCCCGACCGCACTGGTGGGCATGGGAAGGAGGCGAGCCGTGGCCGGGCTGTGCCGGCAGCCCGGTGGGACGCTGGCCGGAGCGCACCGGAGCCGTGCCGAGGAGTTGTGCTTGGCCACGGGGACCGTGGGACTGTGCCGAGGAGCCCCAGGACGGGCACTGCGGAGCGCGGGGAGGAGATGGAGACTGGTTTGATTTTTCTTTTTGGCATCTGTGACTCGAGGGAGGCGAGGACTGCAGAGGGATGGATTTCTTTTTTTTTGCAAAAGAACTGCTTTTTTCCAAGGGATAAATCATCATCTCTCTTGATGGACCTGCAACACCAGTTTCAGTTTTTGCACTCAAGCCACTTGGAGACCCTGATCTGAATCTAGTCCAGAGTCTATTCTTATACTGATTTAAGAAAGAAAAAATAATTATTTGCAATAAAATACCTGAACTTACCAATGTCTGCCTCCCCCTGTGCTGCTGGAGCCGTTCCCACGGGCAGCAGGAGCAGCCGCTCCCAGACGGGTTTCGGGGTGGGGAGGGTGCTGGCTCTGCTCCCCACCCCTTCCCAGGGCATGGGGGGGGGGGGTGGGGGGTGGCATTTCCTACCCATGCACAGCCCTGCCACCTGCCTGTGGAAGGAGGTGCCCCCCCCCCCCCCCCCTTTCTCCAAAAAACAGTTTGTCCATGAAAAATACCCAGGGCTAGCACCCCACACGTGGCCCCTGGGTCTGGGGGAAGATGAGATGTGTGGGTTCCCCCCCCCCCGCGGGGGACACCCAGCATGGGGTGGGGGCTGTCCCAGGCTTTGGGGATTCATTCCTTCCCCCTGTGAAAACGGCAGCTCCCCGGCCGTGGGAACTGGGACTGCCCGCCCACCCGTGGGCTGAGCCCTGCAGGGCCCGGAAAACCCCCCCACGCCCCCAGCCTGTTCTGCTGGCGCGGTGTGGGAATTCCCCCCCCTCCCCCGCGTGTGATGGGTGCCTGGACTCCTGGGTTCTTCCCAGCCACCCCCCCCCCCCAATGGGTGCCTGGATTTGGGAATAGGGAGAGTGGGATGGTGAAGCCCAAAGGCTCAGGGGAAACTGAGGCAGCAAGCGGTGGGTGCAGTGACCATCCTCCCCACATCACCATCCCAGTATGGTGGGGTGCAGCGTGTTCCCCCCTTTTCATGGGTGATGGGGACCCCCAGGGGCTCCCCATGTCCCCTCCTTGGGGGCAGGAGCCACCTGCCTGAGCACATGTGTGTATGCATGTATGTGCACACGTGTGTGTGAGCTGCCAGCCCCCTCCCCGGCATCAGAACAGGCCCTGACCTGAGCTCACCTGCACTCGCCCCTGCCCCAGCGCACACGCATACACACACACACGTGTGCACATGTGACATCCCCAGGGACTTGCGCTACAGGCACCAGTGTCAGGCCGGGGTGACTGTCCCAGTTTGGCCCTGGCTGAGGACTGGGATCTGTGCCAGCCCCATGGCTGGCACTGGGCTACTGGGAAGGACACGGGAGTTTGCTGAGGGGGACACGGTGTCCAGCCTGCCTGGGGACACGGTGACCGTCCCATCTGCCTGGGGGGACAGAGTGACCGTCCCAGGGTGCTTCACGCCTTGGGGACATCCCCTGCGCCCTCCCTGTGGGCTTTGACTGCAGGGGGGGAAACTGAGGCACGGAGGGACAGCGGCCCGAGTGTGACAGGCCACCAAGGCAGCGGGGGACCCGTCCCAGCCCCCCTCCCACCTGCAGCACCACAGGCCAGAGCCATCCCTGGGGCCGTGGGAGTGGGTGCCCCCCCACCCAGTGTAGCCTGGGGGTCCCATGGGACCAGGCAGACCTTTGTGGGGGCAGTAACACACACACCCCCATGCATGGGGCTGGACACCCCAAACCACGGCCCCCACCCTGCAGCTGAGAGCTGGGACACAAACACACACACAGAGCAAAGGACCACCCAGCCTGGCCCACCGGGTCTGCCCCACCACGCCTGCAATGAGCTGGCAGGTCTCAGCTCGAAGCTGGGGGCAGTTTGGCGGGGGGGGGGAAGGGGAGGAAAGGCAGGATGGGGCCCCATCCCCCTGGTTGGGCACAGCCCGTCCCAGGGGGGAGGGTGATTTCTGCCTGTGTCCATCCCCCCCCCCCCTCCAGGTGCACCCACCAAAGGGGGTGATGCACGGGAAAGGGGGGGGATGCAGAAGGACAGCAGTACCCTGGGAAGCTGGGGGGCTGTGGGGTGAGTCACAGCCCTGAGCCTTCCTCACCTACCCACGACCCTCCCGCGCCTCAGTTTCCCCATCTGGCTCTGGAGAGGGGAGATTTGGGGGGGACATGGACCCCCGCCTTGTGCATCCCTGGTGGGGAGCACTGTGGGGTACTGTGGGTGAGCAGCGAGGGACATGGCTGCAGCTCACCCTGTGCCTCTGGGGTGCTGCGAGGGGCAGCCCCTGCCCGGGGGCACCCATGGGTGCAGGTCCCCGGGGGCACCCAGAGAAAGGCGGGAGGGAAAGGGCCGGCGGCTGGGCTGAGCCTCACCAAAACTCATTTCACTGATGAGGCAGCGGGTCACGGGGGACCGACACGCAGCCACTCGTGTGATGAGTGTGTCAGGCTGGGGCTGAGTCACGGCCCCGCGGCAGCGGGGGGGGGGGAGGTGGTGGAGGGTTGGGGGGTGGATGACAGCCCCCCCCGGAGCCTCCCTGCACACCCCCTCCAGCCCGCCCCCCCCCCGGGCCCGGCAGGACACCCACAGTGCAGCCCCAACCGCAGCCCACCCCAGAGCACACACAGGACCGCCCACACGTGTGCCGGGTCACGCACACGCACCCCCCCCCCCCCTCCAGACCCCCCCAGACAGCAGCGTGTTGCGCCCCGAGGGCCTGATCCTGCAGCAGGTCACAAACAGGAAAGGACACCCCCTCCCCACCCCCACCCCGCACTGCCCCGACCCCCCAACGCCTCCCCAGACCCTCCCATTGATACCCCCTCCCCCCCCGGACTCCCCAACAAGAGGGGCGCAATGGGACCCCGCAGCCCATGAGGGGCAATGGGACCCCCTCCCTGTGTAGCCACAGGTTTCCCCGCCCGGGTCTTGCAGCGCCGGGGCCCCCCCGGCCCTGACTCACTGCGGGGGCGGCGGGATCCCGGCTGGGCTCTGAGCCGCAGTTTCCAGACCGGCCCAGACACCGCGGGCGGCTGCGGGGTCTCGGGTGGGGGGGATGGGGGACACCCTGATTCAGGATCCGTGGGGCCACCTACAGCCAGACCCCCCCCGCCCGCCCCCAGCACCGCGGGCCCGGGACTGGGCGTCCCGGGCTGGTTTGGCTTTGCCGGTGAGAGCCCCCCCCCGTGACCCCCCACGCCCCGGGGACACACACCTTTCCCTGGCACGAGGTTCCCGTGTGCTGGAGCCGGCCGGGGCCCGCCCGACGCCGGGAGCATTAACACCGGCCGGTAATTAACCCCCAGGAGATAATTAGCGGGGGGTGTGGGGGGGTGTGTTTGCAGCGGGGCCGCATCCAGCCCGGCTGTGCAGTATGGGTGCTGGCCTGCACCCCGAGCAAAGACCTCCCAAAGCCTGGCACAGACGTGTGCGAGAAAAAAAAAAAAAAAAACCACACGCGTGTGCGCACACACAGGGACCCACAGGCGTGTGCCCCGACACGCGTGTGCCCCGACACGCGTGAGCACCGCGCTGGTTCGGGGCCGTGGCTGAAGCCGGGCGGTGTTTTTCCATCCCGGCACACGCCCCCATTTTCCACGGGAAATGTCCGACCCCTGATCCCGGGGGTTGATGCCACGGGGGGGGCTGGACCCGTGTGTGTCGTGTCCCCGCTCCGCCCTGATTCCTGCGTGTGGGTTTGTGGGTGCAGGGGTTCACCGGCGGGGGGGGGGGGGGGCTATGGGTGCGCATGTACATGCGAGGGGGGGGCTCAGTGATGAGGTTGTTTTGGGGGGGTGGGGGGAGCACACCGAGCCCCTTTCTGGCTCTGGGGCGGGTGCAGTCAGACAGGTCCGGGCCGGATTCTGCTCGGTCTGAGCCCCGGCAGCGGGGCTGGCCTCGGTCCCCCCGCTCCGTCCCCAACTGCCCCTTCATCCCCCCGGGGGGGTTTCCCTGGGGAGCCACCACCCACAGGGCTGCCTGTCCCTGTGCCAGAGGATGGGGGACCCCCACCCTGTGGGACCCCCTCTGACACCTCGCCCCGTCACTGCGGACAAGCAGCGCCCGGATAGGAGCCGTTGCTGCAGGTGGGGAAACTGAGGCACGGAGCTGGGGTGGTCCCTGATGGCTGGAGGGGGGGGAAATCCCCGTGCTGCCCCCCTCGGCATGAGGGTTCGTATCATGGCACACGGGGGCCGGATGCCGGAGCAGGAAGCTGCCCCGTGGCGTCACGATCGCCGTCCCAGCGCGTCGTGGGTGTCCCGGTGTCCCCACGTCACCCGGGGGAGAGGAACGCGGCGGGGGCAGGGGGGGGAACACGGAGTGATTCCCCGTGGTGGGACACGGGTGGCTCTGAACCCCCGCATCCCTGCGGTCGGAGCAGGGCTCTCCCTCCCGTGGATGCCCTGGGATGGTGGGATGTACTGGGGCCACGCAGTGCCGGGGGCGGGGGCGGGGGGGGGGGGAACACACGCCGTGCCCCCACCCCAGTACACCCCGGTGCCACCCGGACGCTGCTGCAGGCCCATACTGGTGCCAAGCCTTGGTGGGACCGGTGGCACCCGCAGCCGTCCCCGGGGCCACCCCGGTCACGTCCCCGCAGCCCCGGCCCGTGGTGCCAGCAGCTTCCCCGGCCCCGACGCCACGGGTGGATAATTATAGCTGCAAAGAGGCTAAAAATAACCCCGCGAAGGAGGGCCGGTTATTTTTAGCCGCGCTCCCAGCTCCGTGCCACCAGGCAGCCGTGCCGGAGCCCGCGGGAGGGGCTCCAGCGCCCGGCGGGTTCGCTTCGGGCTCCCGACCTCCCCGGTCACATCCGTGTGTTTGAAGTGAATTTGGCGCGGGGGGGTGGGGGTGGGGGTGTTTGAGCATCTGGGAAATGGTGGGTGCGGGGATCCCGCCGCCGGTGCGGCTCTGCTTGTCCCCACCCGGCCGCCGGGACCCTGACCCCCCCGCTTAGAGCCGGTGCCGGTGGCTCCAGCGAGGCGTCTGCCCGAGGTGCCGTTGGCCAGAGGCTGGAGGGGACACGGTGTCCCCTCTGCTCCCCTGTAGCTCCCTGGGCCTTCGCCTCCCCCAGCGGCCCCCCACGATCAGCACCAGCCCCCCGAGACCCAGCCGGGCACCCCCTGGGCGGGGTGACGGGGCTCGGCCCTTCGGCCGCGGCGGGAGGTTTGGAGCCGGGGGTGCCCGGTGCCCGTCCCGCTGCCGCCCTTCCCAGCTCGGCATTTCGGGTCAGACACTGAAAAATCCCAGTTATTCCAGGCACGCAGAGGAAGCGTGGCTCCGGGCTGCCCGGACGCGTTCCTGCCGGGCCCAGCGGGCAGGAGTCCGTCCGTCCGTCCGTCCGTCCCCCCCCCAGCCTCCCCCCGAAGCCGCCGGCGTGGAGGCCGTTGCCTTCCAGGAACGCGGCCCCCACGGCGCCCGCTGCCGCCGGCCAGCTCCGGCACCGGACCCCGGCGCTGGTTTGGGTGGGAACTGCTGGGAAACCCGAGCGGGGAGCCAGGGCCGCTGCCAGGGCAGGCGGAGGTCCCTTCCTTTTCTCCGAAAAGGGAAGGAACGCTGCTGGCGGCGGTTTCGCTTTGCTGTGGCTGGGTGGGACGGGAGGGCCCCGGCGCTTCCCGGGAGGCAGGAGATGCCGGCGGTGGGGAGCATCGGGGTGGTGGGAGAAGGGGACCCCCGAGGGGTCCGGCCCTTTCTGCGATTACCCGGCTCTAACGATGTCCCCTCCCGCAGCCCGGCTCCTCCTGGAAGGGCGAGTGGCCGGGGGGGGGGGGGGGGGGGCACCGTGCCCCCAAACCGGCAGCACCGAGACCACCCGAGCACCCGCTGCGCCGGACGCAGGACAGGCTGGGCAGGACATCTGGCAAAATGAAAAGTGAGCCTTTTTATTGTGTTATCAATTCACTTCTTAACAACAATTCCACAAAATATTAAACACTGTGCAAGAAATTGGTCTATGGCACACCAGAAATAAAAATCAGAGATCCGAAAATGCAGACGTTATGAGGAGCCTACGTTACAGACACCGATTACTTCCTAAGTACAGTCTTTACAAACCTTGATTTGCGTTTGGCAACAAGATCAGAGTTTGGCAAATAATAATAATAATAATAATAATAATAATAGACCAGAGAGAAAAAATTAAGGGCGCGAAGTATCAGACGCGTGGCTTCAGTTCAATGAAGTAAATGCGTTATTTTTACTTTGTTAAATAAAGTTGACTTTTTAAGTACCCGGGGGAAGGGGGAGCTGCCCGGCCCCGGGGGCTCCGGCCGGTCGGTGGGTGCTGTGTGGGTGCCCGGGCGTCTCCCGGCTCCGGCTGCGCCGCCGGGACGCTCCCCGAGACAGGGAGGGCAGGACAAGGAAAACGGACCAAAAAATTAAATAGAAGCAATGTTTCCTCTGTCCCTTTTCTTTTGCAGTCTCTCTCCTTTCTATTTTTGGCAACGGCTTCACCACATGCTAAAAAGAAACGCCAGACAGATTTGGGCATGTGTTTACGTCCAAAAAAAGGCCTTTGTGGAGCCGGGGCTGCTGGCAGCGCCTGCCCCACGCCCCAGCAGCGGCACAGGGGAGGCCCCGGCTCCCCGCTCCCCCTTCGCCATCTGGAGCACTTAAAAAGTCCTGAAAAGTGTCTTTTTTTTTTTTTTTTTCCCCTCCTTTTTTTCCTTTTTTTTTTTTTCTTTTTTTTTTTTTTTTTTGGCAAATGCACTAACAAAGTACAAGCAACTACTGTAATTTGCACTTATATTTATGCTATACAAAAACATCTACAGTATGATCACCGATTTACTCAGACAAGGAAAAAAAAATTAAAAAAAAAAAAAAGTCGAGGATTTTTCCACCTAACGAGTCACCCACCGAGAGACACCAGCACCCGCTGGCAGCACCCTGCCACCCCCTCGGCTCCCGGCAGGACCCTGCTGCCGCCGGCCCACCCGCAGCCCCGCGCCGGGAGCCCCCAGCCCCGTCCCCAAGCTCCCGGGGGTCCCCGAGCTGACGCTCCCTGTCCCCTTCCCCCGGCTCTGGGGGGAAGCGAATCCCCGAATCCCCGAACCCCCAAACCCCGCCGCCTCGCCCCTGGGCGGCCGTCCCACCGCCGGCACGACTCGGGCGAGACGCTGAGGATGAGTGTGGAAGGGCGAGGTGGAGGGGACACACACACACGGACTGACCCCGATTTGCTGGACCGTGGCACGCCTGCCTGGCTTTGCCACCAAGAGCATCCTGGCGCAAGCCCCCCCGCTGCCATCCCGGGGGCCGGGGGGGGGGCGGGATGCGGGCAGGGCAGGCGGGTGGTGGGGCCGGGGGGTCCCCACGGGCAACACGAGCCGGTGATGGGGTGGGGGGGACACGGTCCCGGGCCGGGGCTGGAGCAGTAACCTCGGCCGCGGAGCACGGGTTCTGGCTGAGCTGCGGCTCGGGCGCTCGCCTGGGTCACCGGCTATAGCACCATGCACTGGTCTCTAACATAGAGGAAGAAATCAGCAATCTGGAGTAGAAAAATAAGGCTGGAACTGTACTAGATTAAGGACAGAGGAAATTCCCTCCTGGAGAAGAGAAAGCCCTGCTGTGGCAAAACCCAGGCGCACCTCAGGACCGAGCTCGCTTGCCGCTACAGACGCGGCGTTCGAGAGCTTGAAGTTACGTTGGATGATTTAAAAAAAAAAAAAAAAAAAAAAAAAGTAAAAAAAAAAAAACAACAACAAAAAGGCATCGGGTGTTGCTGTGCCGGGGCTGCCGGCCGTGGCTGATGGATGATGCTCCGCGCGGTGCCGGGCTGGGGACACGCTTGGCCGTAGAGGGAAATAAATGCACTTCCCTCCGCTCCACCTCCCCCGGGGCTCGCATCCCGACGGGGCGAAATCCAGGGGGGCACCAGCAAAGCTGCCCCAAGGCCGGTGCCAGGACAGGAGCCCGTGACACAGCGCGGGGGAGGTGGGAGGTTTTAAACCACTCAGATCAGCAAAGGCCCCCGGGAAAGCAGCTGCAAGACGTACACAGGAGGTGCTGCGGTTTGCGTTAGTGTTAAAAATGTGGTGGTGGTGGTGCTTCTTCTTTTTTTATTTTTTTATTTTTTTTTTCCAACTCCGTTGAAAAAGGCGAGTGATCACGTACTTAAAAGAACCGATGGCGAGATAGATACCTGCAACCAAGAAGTGTAAATGGAGCAGCTCTGCTAACCACAGCCTCCGCCGGTGCCACGGCCGCACTCAGCCCACCCCTGCGCCGCGGGAGGAAGACCCCCCCGATGCCGCTCTTCCTCCTGGAAGATGCCGCCGCGCCTTCCCCGGGGACCAGCTGCACGGCCGCAGGCTCCGGCATCGCCCTGCGCAGCTCCCCCCGCCTTCGGGAGCCGGGGACAGCCCTGGGGACACCATCAACCTCCAAAAAACCACCCAGCCAAGCCTCCCAGTGCCCTGCCCGGACCAGCGACTCCGACCAGCCTAAGCGCACGCAGCACCCAGCACGGGCTGCGAGGTTTCCGAACCGCGGCGGGAAGCGGGAGCGCGGTTCGGCCGTCTCCCCCAGACCCCATCCCGAGGGTCTCCTCCGGCCCTTCTCCCGGGGGCGGCGATGGGAGCAGCTCCCTGTCCTGGGACGGGGTCGGCCGCGGGCGGTTCCCACCCCGGCGGGAGGTCATGGCGTTTCAAACCGAATCCAAAACATTGGGGGAATAGGAAAATAATTCACAGGATTTCACATCAGGTGTGGGTTGTTGTTTTCCAACACCCCCCCCCCTTTTTTTTTTTTTTTTTTTTTTTTTTTGTCCTCTTCCCCAAACCGAAACCCAGCACCGCCTGCACTCAGACCCCAGCACGGGGTGCCTGTGCTCAGACTAACCGGGAGCGGGTCCCGGTGGGCTGGTCAGGACCCCGACCCGTGTCACTGCCGTGTCTCACCGTCCCGAGGAGCCACCGAGCCCCGCGCTCTGCCCCGCCGACAGACCGACCTTGCTCGCTTAAATCCAACCCCCGGTCCCGTCCCCTCCCCGGCCGAGCTGGAAGCGGGCGAGGGGACACGCGCTGGGACGTCCCTGAGCTCTGATCTTTCACTCGAGCGTCGAGCACAGAGCCGCCGGGCTCCATCACTCCGCAGGGCAGCGGGAGGAAGGCTCGCCTGCTCGCCCCCTCTTCCTCGCGGGCTGCTCCGAGCCGGGCTGTCCGGTCCACACCGGTGAGCGAAGCGCTCCCCGTTTAAATCATATTTCAAGATGACTGAGGGATGGGAACTGAACTATTTCTCCTACAGCCTTACCCTCATCTCCCCGAATTAACTGGCTCTGGCAGGACGATTTCCACCTGCCACGCTCAGTGAGAAAAAGGGATGGGAAACGCTAGGAAATCTGCCAATTTTAGTGTTTCGGACTGAGACTCTCCAAAAGGCCAATTTTGAAAGATTTCTCACATGCTGCTGCACAACAGAGAGCCCCTTCCTGCCCCCGGTACAGTCCCGCATGGGGAGAACAGCGGTAAGAACACAGAGGAGCCCCCGAAGCGACTGGTGGGGCTCGAGCCCGGCCTGTCCCGCGCCTCGGGCCGCCCAACGCCGCTCACGGGAACTCTCTCAGCCGACGGATCTGCCGCCGCAGAGCGTTTCCCCGCGGTGCCGTCCCCTCGTCCGGGCGGACCCCCCCGGCCTCCATCCTCCTCCTCCTCCCCCCAGCCTCGGTTCATCCATGTGTGCAACAGCAATTTTTTAAGCCGTGTTTTGGTTGGGTTTTGTTTCGCCTTTTTTTTTTCTTTTTTTTTTTTCTTTTTTGTACTACTTTTCTACAAAATAGCTCCCCACCTGGACGCTTCTCCCTTGTTCCCTCTCAAGAAACAGAGCAAATTCTTGCAACGATGCGCTAAGTGGAAACTAATTGGATCAGACCCACGCAGAGCTTTGCTCAAAGCTTCTACAGGCCAGCTCCCAATACTCAGGCCTGGCATCCCACATCCCATTGGCAAATGCAATAAAACCCCCACCGCCTCCACCACCCTGGTACCAATTTCGAATGTCTCTATTAAAAATACTCCCCCCACCCCTCAACCCTGTTTTATTTTTTTTCCCGTTTTTATATTTTGACCCCTCTCAGTGCGGCACCTGCCCAGGAGCAGACACCCTTCCCTAAACCACCTGTAAATTTTTTTTTTTTTTTTTTTTTTTTTTTTTCTTGAGATTTAAGTTCTATTTGAATCCAACATTTAGTGTTTACCCCTCGGCGCAGTTGTAAGTTTGTAGCTTGGTTTCAGTTGATGGAGAACGGTGCCCTGCCTGAGAGATCGCACGCGCCGGAGCGAGGAAAGCTATAGGATGATACAAGGCTTTTTGTCCTTAAAAGGATTCTCCGAAGCGGGCACTCCAACCAGCAGTGGGTCGTTCCTGGCATGTTGCTCGCAGTAATTCATTAGCTCCGAAGATGCTTTCGAGACCTAGATGTTGCAAGAAAGCAGAAGGTTAGTGAGAGTATTCAGGTGCAGAGGCCGAGCTCAGCCCACGCAGCACCAGCACTTTCCCAAGCACGCCTGGGGGGAGCTTGGAGGAGGAGGAGGGAGAGGAGGAGGAGGCAGGACTAGACTCCCCCGAGCTCTGCGGGGACAAAGAGACCCAGCTGTGGTTCAGCTTTTCGTAACAGAAACTTTACGGAGATGGTGACAAGTGAAAAGGGGAAATGGACACGGGAAAAGAAGTTTGTAAGGTCTGACATAAATAAAGCAATGAGTACGGGAAAAATACTCCCAGTCAAGAACAAGAGCTTTAAAAGAAGGTATTATCGTCCTTATTTTTAAAGGCTTTGGGATAAAAAGGAAAGGAAGAAATGCCTGCTTGAAAGCAGCCATCCTCTGATGTTAAAAATGGAGGTTTTGAAACCGCTAGAAACTATTACTTAAGGCTCTGCTTATTTTAGTTCAAAGCCATCATCAGAGCCCAGAGCCGCCCCGGCATGGTGGTGCCAGCAGCTTCGGACACCAACAGCAACCCCCTTTTTTAAAAAATTAACTTAATAGCTGGTTGAACACAAGGCAAGCACAAAACACAGATGCAACCAGGCCACATCTGGAAGTCCCAGGTGTGACCTGCTGTAGTTGCAGAGCGAGGAGGAGAAACGGCGCTTGCGACAAAACCCAGTTTCCCTGCAGCTTTGGGCAAACCCCGCTTCGTCTGTGCTTCCACACCACAGGGAGGGCATCCTCCTCCTTTTTTTGGTGTCTCGTGGAAAGGCAGGTCCAGAGACTGCATCAGATAAGGCGCTTTTGTGGGTATTATTGCAATATTAAGTATTAAAGTCCTAACCAGTAATGAACACTTTTAATGAACACCATCTGCTGCCGGCCTGCACTTAACCATACTTATCACACACATCGGGATGCAACAGCAAAACTGCTCTGCAGAGACAAGGTCAAGGCTCTACTTTAAACCTCTTACTCACATAAGACAGTAATTACTCCTAATCTCAGAGCAAAGCAAGGGGAAAGAGATGAGCTTGCCGGGAGCGCGGCTGAACCTGTTATGAGAGCAAGTGGCCTGGAAACCTCCGCACGCCTCTTAAAGCTTCGGGGAAGGGCGAGCCAGCCGCGGCGGCTGGGAAAGGCCCGGCCCTTTCTCAAGGACGGGGCTGCTCGGGCTGGGGAGGAATCGGGGGGGGGGGGGTGGGGGGGGTGGGCATTCCTCATGTTGCTGCTGGCATGGTGTTGAGGGGCAGCCCCTTCCCCTCCGCTCATTTAGGGCGTCTGCCTGCGCGGTACGGCGAGCGCTCGCTTGCTGCCGCGCTCGGGAGCTGGCCGGCTCGGCTCGCTGGCCCGAGAGCTGGGTTCACGGGTCACGGCTTTATTGCAAGCTCGCTCAGACAGCACCTCTTCTCCACTCAGCACGTTGCGGTCCCACCGCCGTTGTTCTTTCCCAGAGAAGCGTTTAAGAGAGTCACAGCTACAGAGGTCAGAAAGTACACGCACACCCTCCTTCCGCACCGTTTGGGATCCCGGAGCTGAGACACGGTAATTCTTAGGAGAGTCAGCAACGCCTGTGCTGGGGGAAGACCTGTAATTTATTTTGTCTTCCCTAAAATGGCCTCGCTGATGGGTGCATGACTGGAGTCTGGAAAGTGGTGGCCCTAAAAACAGCTACAAAACCTCATGGCTTTAAAAAAAAAAAACCATATATATATTCAAAGAAGCAGCAGCAGCTCCCGCACATCAAAACCAGAGATGACAGAGGACCTGCTGCTGCAGAAGTAGCAGAGGGGAAGTCAAAGAAAACATTCTTTGACCAGGAAACTAAATTAAAAACTATCAGGTGGATTTAACACCTATGCATTTTACAGTATTTCAGTTTCACTTGTGCCTTTCGTCACCTTGCGTGGGGGTTTCCTTTGCGTGACTTACTGACAAGTGACTTTCCAGGCACAGATCTGGTCTCTTTGCCCCGGCCCGGGGAGCTTCTCGGCGGGCCGGGCAGCGGCGCAGCGCAGCCCACCCTGCCGAGCGAGGCGGCCCGAGCCCAGGCGCGGGCAGCAGGGCCGGCTGAGTGCGGTTCCTCCGCGGCTTAAGAGGCGCAAACTCAGAGAGTGCCCCGGGGGTGCCTCGCTCAGAGCTGGGGACTTGCTGCCCACATGCTAATATTTGTCTCCAGCAAAGGCTGCTCTCCAGAGCTCATGTGGCCAAACGAGCCCGCGGAACCGCAATCGCCGAGCCGGCTCCCAGAATAGCGCGGAGGCTGCTGGAGGAACCCGGTCCCTGACTCTCCGGGGCCGCCGTGGCTGGGAGCGCGTTACCTGCTCCAACCCCCCCGTGCCACAGGGAGCTTTATTTCTGAGGCTCCTTTGCTGGCCCAGCAGACTGCTGGCGAGGCAGCAAGCAGCTGAGAATAGACCCCAGTTTGCTATCCCGGACAACTGCAGCACAAAATTAACCTTCCCTAGTTCTACCATAAACACGCCTCAAACCAGAGCGAAGGCGTGCCGCTGTCCTTTTTCATTTGCAGGAGCTCAGCAGCTGAGAAATAACTGCGCAGGCAGCGACATTCTGAAACTGCACACAGACAGTGAAGCCAACCTGCGAGAAAATGGGGAAACAAGACTGGAATGCACGTGAGCATGGCGGGCAGAGCTCTGCTGGGTCTGGCCTCTGCAGCTTCAGTGCCTTCACGGGCTGCACGTGCCCAGCTGAGCCCCAGGAACTTACTCCAGGGATCGCGTGGTCACCTCTGACACCTGGGAGAAGCTGCCCAGGCTGTGACCTTACCTCCTGGCGTGAGTGGCGTCCGTAGGGACAGGTCCCACTTACAACTGCTGCAATATCTGAGCCGGAGACATCGCAGCAGCGTGCTCGTGGGAAGCATCCTGTGAAAACCTCCCTGCTCCATCCCTGCCCACTCCCGAGCGGCCCGTGTCGTGCTGCTCCAGCCCCCCGGCTCACCTTGATCCTCTCGATGCCGGCTTCGATGCGGAGCTGCTCCACCAGCTTGCGGGCCTGCGCTATGTTGTTAGTTGTTGACATTGTCTGCCATCGGCTCCAGGCCCCAGCACGTGAGAATACTGCAAGACAAGGAGGGGGCAGAGGGGGGTTGGCATCGTGCACAAAGCCACAGTGCCGCCTCGAGAAGGGTTATGCACAGTGTCCTCGCTGACAGCCACGTGCCAAGGGCTTCCACGAGCTCTAAACTGATGACACCAACTTAACGTTTCCTGATTTTGCTTCAAGTTCTCTTTTCCTTTAAACAGCACTCTTGGTGCACTCTTTTCAGGCTTTTTTTTTTTTTTTTTTTTTTTCCGATTAAGAAAACCAAACAGAAACTTGCCGATGAGAGGGGAAAAAAGAAACTTTTTCTGCAGAAAGTCCTGCCAGATGCGTTCAACTGACTGACTGGAAAAGGGAACAGAAATCTTCCAGCCCGTGCAGCCTGCCATGCACCGCTTGCAGTGAGCCAGGCAGGGGGAAGGTGGACAGAGGCGCTGCCCGACTTTGACCACACACAGCTCCTGGATGTTCACCCTCACTTTTCATCTGTTCATTGTACCGCTGCCTTCGTCCTGCCTGACTCAGGATTTCCTCTGCACAACGAGGCTCCAAGCAGCAACTATAAACATTTGATACTGTCCAAACTCAGACCTGTGCTATTTATCCATGATTTTGCAAATTGATGTCCCTCAAAAGAGTAGAGTAAGAAAATAAGAGCGACAGCTGGTCCCAAGCTGGGTGGAAAGCCAGGGCTCAGGCACGAAGCAGAGGTTTCTAGATACCGAAGCAGTGGATGGAAGCAGGGGACAGGCAGTGAGGCACAGGCACAGGCGGCTATAAAAGCACAGGAGTCACTGTTAGCTCATGTCTCAAATGAACCTTCCATAAAAACGGTGCAAAATAAAGGCCTGGCTGATCATGGAAACAAGGCGAGCACGGCTGGGCGAGCCGGAGCCAGGCCGGAGCAGGACCGGAGCCGTGCCAAGGCACAACCCCTTTCTGTGCAGCGAGTGTCTGGTCTCTGAGGGTCTTGCGGACCCCGTCCAGCTGCCGAACTCTGCACCCATCCCCGGCTGTGCTGACTGTGGGGCTCTAATGTACCCGTCACCCGGCTGCACCCCACACGTGGGGCCGTGTCCCTGCGACCGCCACGCTGCAGCCCGGCACCCCGGCAGCGAGAACGCGGGCGGTTAAATGACCTTCCTCGAAATTTAAAAGCAGCAACTGAAGAAGTCTGTTTGCGAGACCAAAATAATCCATCACTGTCACTCGGGCCCGAGCTGTGGGGCAGCAGCCAGGGCTGCGGCACGCCGGAGGGCAGCTCCGGCCACGCTGTCCGAGCCCGACTCCCTTGGCCAGACACCGTTCTCGGGTTGTTTCTTTGTGATCATCTCCGTGGGGCTGCTGCAGGGGCGTCAGGAAAAGTCACTTCCTTGCCCTGCCCGGCAGTGACTCAGCCCCTGACCATTTAATAATGGCGGGGAAGAGGGGGGAGAGGGCTGCAGCGAGTACCACCTCCCACCTCCCGACGCCTGACAAACCAGTAGATGATGCTGGGAGGAGGAAAGAGCCAAAGCAAACACGGGGTCAGATACCAGCGGCGCTGCCCCAGCCAGACGCCCACTGCAGCCCTCTGTGCTAGCTTTAATTAGAGACTCCTTCAGCCTTCTCCCCAGGATCCGCAGCTTCAAAGCAGATGCTGAACTGCTGCCTTTAGCAGGGGGAAGAAAGGGGGGGAGTGTCTGCCCCATCCAAAATCCTAGCAGACTTGAGCTGTCTCGCCTATGTTTAGACATTAAGGGAGTTTATTCCAGACCACAACGGTACTCTCGGGGATTATTTTGCTTGGCAGCAGCATGCAACGTGCGCTGCACTTTTCAATCCCTGAACAGCACTCAGCTTCACTTGCAACACCCAGTGCTATGGGAGAAAACTAACGGTGCTTCAGCCGGCGTTCCCAACTCCACCACGGGACGATTCCCTGAATTAGCAGGGTTATTCGGAAATCTCCGCCTCGCTAGTCCTGGAAGATGTTAGTCAGGGCACCATGGGAAGCCACACTGTTGAAATAAAGTCTGGTACTGTGGAAATTGGGAGAAGGAAGCAGGCTGGTCCCCAAGGGAAGGATCCTCCTCTCCTGCTCTGGTTTGAAGCACTCCAAAATAGTGCAGGCAGCGTTAGGACCGGGGAAAAGCTCTGTCTCAAAGTCAAGCTCCTTCTAAATCTGTGCTGTGAACTTGAAAGACCTCCCTGCTGCAAATAATTCACTCCTCATTGACAAAACAATTCTTCACCTGGATAAAGAGTTAGCAGGCAGCTGGAGGAACAAAAATACAAGCAATCAGATATAACTTATGTTTGCAGCAGCACAAGATCACCTGCTTGTACTTTCCCAGCTTCCTGTTTATGGAACAAGGCTGATGAATCAGTCCAGGGTGAGCTACTTAAGGGAACTTCTGCTTCTGCCTCAGTGCTGGGAGACGCACAGCCCGTGTCCCCATCCCCACAGCTCCTGCTGCACGGGGAACACCAGCCTGGCTGAGGGAAGGACGCTTTTTACTAAGTACAGCACGGAGAGAGCCCTGCTGCGTGGCAGGAGTTATCAAACTAGCGTCTTAAAAGTCCTTGGCAAGGGGGAGGTTTACTCCCTGCTCTCCCTGCAGCCTGGTTTCATGGAATCCTTGCAAAGCGAAAGCATCTCTTGTAAATCAGAAATGATGCTTTCCGTGGGTCGCTCCAGCATCCCAGCCGGCAGGCACCTGCCTTCCCCTGCCCCTGTGCTGACGGCCGCTCTCCAGCTCGCCCCCATCCCCTGCCATCCGGCGAGACCCCGCTTTGCCCACGGTAGCGATGCACTTTGCCTCTCCCAAGCGTAAAGAGCAGCATCAATCGCCACCGAGCACAGGGTTACGCGGTTTTACAGCGACAAAATTTGCAGCAGCGGCTTCTACTTCCTCCTCAGCCGCTGTCACCCAGCGGTGATGGCGCAGGGGCCCTCGGGGGAGCTGGGAACCGAGCGAGCGGCTCCCTGCACGCCGCGCTGCCGGCGCAGTTCCTCTTACAGCCCTTTCAATTTCCGAGTTCAAATTTCAGCATCCGAGCTCTCAGAAAGGAGAAGGGGAGTTTTGCTGGATGCAAAATCCTCCTCCAGCTGCAGCTGGAGCATCCTGAGCATCCCTAGGGCAGCCGCATGGTGCGAGCCACAGCGGGACCTGCATCGCTTTCGATGCCCGCGTCCGGGCTGCTGGCACAGGTCAGGTAACCCGGCCCTGCTCCAGGGCTGCTCTGCCCGGCAGGAGTTTAAAACTGGCTTCTGTTACCTTGGTGAACAATTAACTAAGAGCGTCATTAGCAACTGGAGACCATCAATACAAAAGATCCAGTGGGCTGCTGTGTGGCACATGAAGGGCGTCCTTGGGATTTTTTAAAAGCCAAAACAAACTTTAAAGATGTCATTCGGCAGACTTACAGGGGTGTGTAAATAACTCGTGAGGCAAAGGTATTTGGAAAAAAGCCATGCAGAAGCACGTGGAGTAAAGTATGTGTGATGCAAATCAGGATGACATGCAGGACGCAGCTACATTGTCCCTTCTCCAATCTTTATGTTTTAAAGAAATCAGCATTTGGAAAAGGATGGGGAGGCGATGTCTGCAGCGGGGCCTGGGGAGGGATCACGGGACAGTCAGGACACCCAGGTCTTGTGCACATCCTCCTGCCTCTGCTCTGTCATCTGACGGCAGAGAAATAATCCACGCAGCCACGCTTCCTTCCCGCAAGGCGGGCGAAGCCTTCGGTGTTTGGCCACGACCGACCTCCTCCCGCCCCAGCCCACAGGGAGTGGCCGGTGCCTGCCCAGGACACACTTTTTCTTTCCCGGTATCTACTCATGACTCTGCAGAACTCCGGCGCTCGCTTTCTGCTGAGTCACAAACGGACATCATTCAGCAGGAAATAAATCTTCCCACATCTTTGCCAGGGCGCCTTCTGCCCTCCCGGCTAATCCATCTTCCACTTCTCCCCAGCAGCATTCCTGGGAAGGGCAGCGCTGCCCAGAGAGGACAACCCAATTTTTGGAAATTACTCTGATTGTGTTAACGCAACGTTAGCTCAGCGTGGATTTTTCACGCTGTCGTGTAAGCAATTCCAGGAGGGCTGAAGTCATCAGACAGTCTTGCAACTCTCCGGGCTGCCGTCCCTGTTCCTCCAGCAGCGGAGCGATCTGGCAAGCGGCTGCAGATCCCAGACTGCAGAGGAATTAACAGGGATGGGGCTGCAGCAAGACTTCACACCTATGTGGCTGCAAGACAGCGCATGAAAAATACTGCTGCAGTAAGCTAAACACTGAAAATTAGTGAAAATTAAGAGAACACAAGAGCATGGGCAATGATATATCATCCAGTGGTGTTTCAAGGTCAATGCCAACAAAAGCAGCAGTGAGGGAAGGGTTATGAAACCTTGCAGCAAGTAAACAGGGAGCCAGGAGTGCAGGCGAGGGACAGAGCAGACTCAAGGATGAAGCAAACAAGTCCTGAGTTACGATCTGGCTGCAGTGCAAACATCCCGTGAGCACTTCTGCCTATTTTAGGAAAAGCACTGGAGGACAGAGCCCCTCCCCCCCCCCCCCCCCCCCATTAAGTGAGGATATATTCTGGAACCACTAGGATTTGCTGTTTTAGACTGGTTTGTATATTATGAACCGAAAGCAGGTCAGGATGCTTGTAACTGTGTCCTGCAGCAGCTCAGTCTCTGACTCAAGAACAACCACAAATGCCCTCTTGCCGATCAGGTTTCATCATGAAACAAAGAATTCAAAGGATCACAATAAACGTTACAAAAGCAGATTTCTGGTGTTCACATTCTTCATATGCCTTCAGCAAAAAAGGTTCTTCAGTGTTTACAAAGCAGGTGCTTCAGGCAGCGTATTACTATCAGCACTCCAGTGTTTCCATTGAGGCAAGCATGAAAAAGGCATTTACATGGGAGTGTTTTGCACTTCCAGTACCGAGAATCTGTTCTGCACAGCCCTCTGACGTCAAACCAAGACCGACTTGTGACTATGGAGTAGGCACCTCCGCTTTGCAGAGGTTTTCTTTTTCATAAACTAATTCTTCATGTACCAGGTAGAACGCAAAGGTAATGATTTGGGCTACTTTAGTGGGTGAAAAACAACCAAAACCAGTGCAACGCTTGAGTCAGAAGCGTGCAGCAGCAGCGGTGACAGCAGCGCTGGCTCTGACGAGCCGTGACTCAGCACAAACTCCCTGTCGAAGCAGACGCCTCCTCTGTCGAGTACCTTGGTCTGGCTCCGAGCAGGACTTTGCCCGCTCAGCCCTTTCATCCATTTCCCAACCCTGCCCCGGCGGCGCTTCCCGGCTCCGCTCGGAGACGAGGGATCACGGAGCAAGGTCGCTGCGGGACGGGGCTCGGCACCCCGCAACCTCGCTCCGTCCTGGGAGACGCAGGGAGGGACCCTTCGTCTCGCCTCGCCCTCGGCGCTGCACCGAAACATTACAACAGGCTCCAGGTCACGAGGGTGAAACTGCCACCCTCGGCATCGCGGCGTGCCGAGAAACCGGGCTTGCCTTAGCACGCCTGCGATCTGCACCCTGCAAGGCGTACGGCGCGGTGCTGCAAGAGTGACACCCGGAACTGTTCATCATTGACTCGGCACGAACCCCCTTCTCTTTTATGCAACCGGTGCCACCTGCACGCTCCCACCCGCAGCCTCTCCAGACAAGCAGCAGGAAGCGTTACGTTAGGAAAGAAATATGCACTGATCCCTCTAGTTTCTGAATTCTTCCCATGCTTCTCATAGCTGGAAGCAGCCACTCCTAGCAGGCTAAATAAACAAGCGAACATCTGAGTAACTGCTGGAGTTATGCTTCTTTTGTCTTTCTCTTCCTCTCCCCCCCCCCCCGATAAAAAACCCCTGTGAATTGGTGTTTATGGATGGATGTCTCCGTGCTGGAGGTGCCCCATGGGAGCGCACACCTCCAGCAGCCCGCGGCTGGAGCATCATCCTCCCATCACAGGGCTGGTGCAACAAGGCACCAGGGTCCACTGTGCTGACGGAGGGGAGAGGGGCGAGGTACGAGGCCGCACTCCTGGACCACAGCCTTCACCAACCCGGGCTTTTCAGGAGCAGCACGCGTGCGTAAAACCATCTCCCACGCGATCACGGCAACGCTGGAGCAGCAGCCCTGTCCAGCAGCCCCAGGGCATCCGATCCTAGCTGGAGAGGCGAGCCCCCCCTCCCCGGCACGCAGCCTGCTGTGCTCAGAGACCCCGGGGCAGGAGCCCACCAGCAGCCCCGGCCTGGGAGCAGAGCAACACACACCTCACCGGAGCGATCCCGTGCTGAGCCCCGCACCCGGCTGGTGCCAGGAAAGGAGGGAGGACAAGGGGGAGCCTGAGACTGGTAACCCAGTGTAAACCCGCTCAGTGCTTACTGCTTTTAAAGATGACCTCATGCTTTTTTGGAACAGAAAAAGGCTGTTAGGGCAATGGCATTTACTCCTTGTCTGGGCAGAACAAAGCAGGCTCCATTTTTCTTTTACACTTCCTGCATCAGTAGCTCAACAGCTGAATGAGCTATTGAATTTTTTACTGAGTGCAGCAATTTTTTCTTTTTTTTTTTTTTTTTTTTTTCCCCCTCCTTTAAGACCTCCAGATTTCTATGGCGTGGGACAATACTCGGAGAGAGCTCAGCGAGGAGCTCGGCCAAGGAGCCATCCCAGGATGGAGAAACTCTCCTTAAAGAGGCAGCAGCGGTGGGAAGCATTGGGCTTCACTTGGCCTCTTGCTCGGGATGAGGGTTAATCCTCATTTCAGTGTTGAAACCATCCACCTTGTTTTCCACACCTTGTTCTGCATCACTTGCAGCTTGACCGGCATGATGAGCACAGGAGAGCAGCAGGGACGCCAAAGCATTTCACTTTAGCAGTAAGCAAGTTACCGAAGTGCCCGTAAGCTCCTTTAGATTTGCAAAATGTCCTCCCCTCACGCTGTCCCTCCTCAGATAAATTACAGCCTCCTTACAACAGGTTGCAACTAGGCCATGTATTTGAAGATATTTCATGTTTTTCCTGCAGCCACCAGCAGATCCAGCCCAGCAGTGACAGACCTTCAGAGCTGCTGTCACCAGGGCTGAACCTTGCACTCCAGCCCACTTTTAATATATTAGGAGCTTAAAATCACACCATTATTAGACCAAAAGAATTCTTATCCTCAATTTCACATCCATACTGAGAGCAGTTTGTTTTTCAGGGTTTATTTTTCCACCAGCTCCAGTATCTCGGTATGTCTGTTTCCAGATGGAAACCACCCAAGCCAACGTGTCGGAGCTTTGGGTTTTTTTGACACACAGAAGTATTTTTTTGCCTTTTTTTTTCACAATCTGGGTGGGAAAGCAGCATGTTTGCTTTTCTATTTGTGGTACAGCATAGAAACCCCTGAGCTCCAAGTGGAGTCTCCAGGGTTTCCCTGAGGGAAGGGAGCACTCCTACAGCAAGGTACGTCTCCAGCAAAAATGGGACTTGCAGCACGAAGCCATGCAGAGCAGCGCGGCGGCGGGCTCAGCAGCCTCCCAGCCGAGGGGCGCGGTGACATGGGGTAGCACGAACAAGTTTCTGCCCAAATTTCAGAGGAGGCTTTACAAGCAGCACAGCTATGTGAAGAAAAGGATGGCACAGCTGCTTGCCACTCCTCCTAGATGTCTGTGCCGTAAGTTAACAGCAAGTTGCACCTAGTACAGATGTAGGAGAGGGGGGCATGTGTCTCATATAGCTCCGTCTTTACCAGAAGATTCATTAATTGCTTAAGTATTTTGTCTCTTGAACTGCTCTAGTTTCAGACTGGCCAAGGATTTTGGAAGGAGAGAGCATCCCTAGAGATGTGTAGCTCCATTTCCTTCCCATTAAAGGCAATGATTACCTGGCTGAGAGACCGTGAAATCCTTAGCTGGCAGGACACATCTGCCAGCTAAGCTGCAGAACATCCAAGAGACCTTGTTTCCAGGGTAGCCTCAAGCCCCCGCACAGTTAACTCATGCTGTTGTGTTAGGTCTGGCTTGAAATTCCCCCTTCTCCTGGATTTATCTGCAGCAGCTTTGGTGCCAGCTGGGTGGAGACCTCTGGCAAGACTGCCACAGCAATTACACACAATCACCACCCTGGTGCTGCAGATTGTGTACCCTGAGTCACTGCAGCACATTCCAACCTTATTTTTAGACCACTCATTAAAAAAAAAAAAAAAAAAAAAAAAAAAAGCAGAGTGCAAAGGTATTTACATCAGTTGTTACCTGGAGCCATCAGCCAGAGGCTGTAACAACGCCAGCAAGGCACTGGGTTTAGGAATGCAAAGCCAGATGCACTTTCAGGTTTCCCCTTGGCTTGCGTGTGTGGGAGCTGCAGATGCATTTGTGGTGCACGGCAGAACGGGCTGCAACAGCGACCGCGCCAGCCTGCCTGCCTGCGGGCGAGCAGAGGGCTCCCGGCAGGGATCTGGCTCCCCCCGCCAAGGTCTGGAGCCACCACTGGGCTTGTGTGTTAGTCCACCGTACAATACAGATGGACAGATACATAATAAATGTTCCACCATATAATTTAAACCAGGAACCGAAGCTGGGCTTTAGTCAAGGTGCTTAAGGGCTGTTATGGGTTGAGGGTAGTAAATAAATCAGAACTTGCACTGCAGAGTCTGCCCCATCCTCATCCTTCCTGCATTTCTGGTCAGTGCAGTCACAGATGAAGTCCGGGGGGCAAAACCGGATCCCTGCACGCAAGCAGCGAGCGCTCATGGCTTCCACAGGAGCACTGCTAACGAGAATTAGGCCACAAGATTTCACGATTTCTACTCATTCCCCGTGTGCTTCAGCAGTGTGAAACTCGGAGCTCTCGGCCAGCATTAGCAGCAGATATTTTGGAAGGAAGGGTAAGCAGAAAAGCAGAACAAGCTCCGACACCGGTTTCAATCGCCCGTGCAGGTGTGCCCTGTGCACCAGCAGCTCCAGTGTGGCTGCAGAAGCCACCACCGCTTCTGCAGAGGAAAAACTGCAGCTCATTCTGGCAGGAGCTGGTGCTGCACCCCAAAGCCTCTTACACCCCAGCCCAGCATTACAGGCTCTCGCTTTGAATCTTCTCCTTTCCAGTCACCTGCAGTTTCCTCTCCTATTTCTCAGTGCCCGAGATGACTAAGCTGTATAAATGGCATCCCTCTGCTTGCAGAAACCATCGCAAGAACTCATGAGCCCCCCAACACCCCAGATCTCCTCCCCAGGATGAATGTCTTCCCTTCAGATGCATAGAAAGGAGAACTTTCTCCCTGCTCTTCAAAATCAGGTTGTAAATTCCTGTATGTCAAGCACTATTCAAAATCTGTTGCTCCACAACTGTCTCAGCAAAATGTTAATCACTTCTGTGAAGATTTTTAAACTCAAGGACATTTATGATCTTTGAAGTAAATACATGTTCTTCAAACATCTTCATGAAATGCAAGCTAACAGATTTTGTGATCTTAGCCAAAGAAAAGGGATGAAAGAATGAGTACTTCACACAAAACACTGCAATGAAGGCTGGTTTTGTAGTCTGGCTTGTTGAAAACTGCTCATTGTCAAGACCTGGAGTATTTGTGCTTTGCCTTAGCAATGCTCAAGTGCAGGTGGTGACACAGACAAAACCCCCCACTTAGGCACCCATGCTTTCTTTCCAAAAAGCGACTATGAGGAGTAACACGCATGTTCTAAAACACACACCGGGTTAATATATGTCTTAATAATAGCAAAACTAAAAATACATTGATCTGTCCTTGCAGCTCCTGCAAGGAAAGCACACTGCTTTGATCTAGCCCTCCAGCAGCAAACCCACGATACCAGCACACCAAACCCCAATCATCCCACTAAAAGTGATATTCTTATATCACAACTTAATAAGAAGGATGAGTCCTTCTTATTAGGTTGTTATTTTTATATGCAATCATTTCAGAAATGATTAAGTTTTTAGGTCCTCGAGTCCAGAGGTCGCCGTGGCTATAAACACAATTCCAACTCAGGCTTGTGTCTTCAATTATGGCCTGAAAAGAGGTACCGACTTACTGATTTCAGTGGGCATATTGAGAACTAAATATGTATATCCTGGCTAGACCACTGTGGAGTTTGTCCTTGTCTGGGATGGCTTGATAGCAGCTCTGCATTCAACGGGAGGGTATAAAGACTAAGCAGGAAGCTGGGCTGTGTCATGGCACAGGAGTATTAAGTTATAGAAGGAGATAAAAGAAAGGGAAGTTTAGGCTGACTATCACAAAGCTTCCTGAGAATTTCCTATAGCTCCCGAGATCTGAGCTGGGAAACGCTGCAAGTGTCAGCACTCAAGACATTTAAAGCAGGCAGGGGAAGTTTTAACATGGCACAGCGTTTCATTCCCTTCTTTGCTGAGCGGACAAAGGCTGTTCCAGCTGCACCACGAGGTCACATGAATTTATCGGCCTCATGTGCAAAAGTTACTTCATCGTGAGATCAGCAGATTTTACAGCATCAGCCATGACACAGCTGAGCGAGCAGCCTGCAACCAGCCTGGCAGTTCCCTCCACTGTGCAACTCCTTGGGTGCTGAGTGGGTGGAAAGGGTTTGAAATGACTTTGAAGTTTTCTACAGATAAGCAAATGCCCGAAGAGGGAGAACCCTCTGACTAAAGCAGCCACAGTCACCTTCCCCCAAACCTGAAACGCAGAACCAACTCAAATGCCACACGGATGCGATGCTCTGACCTTCAGCTGTAAGCAGAGGAACGGGCAGATGCACCCGGACCTGCACACCAAAACCTGAACAGACAGCGCAAGGCCACCCAACACCACGGCTGCAAAAAACCCCGCCCTGTTTTAAAGTGGAGACCCTTTGGTCGCTAGGATTTGTGTCCACACAGTTTCCTCTTAGATACTACATTTATTGCTGCCCAACGTCAAGGTTTTTGGCACAGTTTAACAGCACGCCTCTGCTTTCTACCTGGGAGACCCCAAACCAGGCTACGTTGGAAATAGTAAAAGGAGACACCGAGCGCTTTTTTATGGGAAAAGGAAAGAAAACAGAGATGAGGGCATGAGTCTGAGTCAGCTGGCAGAACTGCTGTGTTTTGGTGGAGAAAGCAACAGATAATTTCCCTGTCAGTAACGCATGGCTATTAAAAGAAACAAGTCCCTGACATATCTACACCCTCAAGTCACCATAATGCCCAGATAAAACTCTGTCCTTTATAAGTTATCTTATCACAGGAGTAAGTCTCTTTCCTGAGACTCCTGGACAGCCAGTATTTTCCTGTGCCACACGAGTGTTCAGATGAATTCAAAGCCACATCTCTGCTTGCAATCTGTGAGCAGAATGCTGTTACATTTTCATTATCTCAAACTTATTTTGCTTCTCCCCAAAATAGGATCACATGTTTAGCAAGAAAGTTAGCCACATGGACTTTAAGGAAGATTACAAGAAAACCCCAAAATAAGAATTCAAGGCAAACACTGTGAGGACTAGCCTTTATTAGGAGCATTGTGCCAATTATAGTCTCTGTTGATCAGAAGATACTGGGACTTTTGCGGGGCTTTAGAGAGCGGTCGTGCTGAGCAAGCCTGGCTGAGCATCTTTATTGAACTTCACAGAGATCTGCGTGCAGGGGATGGAAAGGGCAAGGCATTTGGCTTCAAGTCACTTCAAGTTTTCATTGTGGAAAGTGTGTTTGGTGGGAATTACGTCAGAACCACAAGCTACAATATAGCCATTGTATGGCTGGGCAGAGCTTGCTCAAGGCTTCTGGAGGAGATAGGGAACTGGTAAATAATCGGGGTAACATAGCTGTTAGGAACCTCCCCAGCACAATATGCCCCTCAGCTACCTCTTCTTGTGTTATGGAAAAAGAAACAGGGTTTGTTCATTACATTGACTGTAGCTATTATACCTATGTGCATTCAAATGACATTTCAAAGTAGCTAAAAATAACCTTCCAACCGCTGCTAAAGCAAACAGCAGTCTACCCTCGTTGCATTGTTCTCAGCCGGTCTGCAGTGACACTTTCAGCAGAGTATCCTGCCCCAGCAGGATCAAGCTCAAACAACCAGATGAGCAATCCCTGGAGCTGCCACGGAGCATGTTTTTCCCCCAGAACCGGCACTGACCCAACACCGCAGTTACAGACAGCGGGGAGGCGGCACGCAGAGACCAGACATCTGATCTCACACGTGTGGGAATAAGCCTGGAAGCAGAATTCACTGTAATCTAACCTTTTATGACTGTTACACACACATAGAGAGACCTTTCACTCCTACTCTGCAGGCCAAACCGAAGCCGGCGTGGTCTGAAGCCCTTCTGATTGCCGCTGGTGTCACGGCAGAGAGGGTCATCCGGGAGGTTTGGAGGAGGTCATCTGATGCTTGAGGACAAGATATCCCACACCGAGGAACTCGGGCCATCTGCTCCAGCGTCACTCTTACTTGTTGACCTTCGGACCAGAATTCAAGGCTGATTTCTCTCCTGCTAGGCTTTTGCCTGCACTGAAGCCAAGGAGTTGAGGGTGAAGTCTCCCCCTTCAGCCCATTTTCTGCAACGTCAAAAATCAAAACGAGAAGCAGCACGGGTGCCCTGTAAGGCTACGGGAACCGATCCCCCCAGCCTGAGGTGGGAGATGTGCTGATCGCCCCTCAGATTTTTCTGTATTTGATTCGGTTTCATTCCAGTGCCTGCACAAGGGGAGTATTTGCAACCAGCGAGCTCGGGAAAAAAAAGAAAAGCCTGAGGTTATGGCAAAAATATTTACTTAAAATTTAAATACCTTCTGTTCAAGTGCAGGAAGATAAGTGATCCTCTTTGTATGACTGTTCTCTAGACAAGCCTCACAGTACTGGGAAGCAGCATTCAGCTGATGCTGAGCAAACAAGAAAAATGCTGACTAGTTTGTTGATGAGCCTTGGTGTAGCACAGAGCCATGAAGAAACCTCTTTAGGAACGGGAGCCAAAAGCAAGTCACACAACAGAGGCTGAAATAAGAAGCTGATACAGGGTTGGCTACAGCACACCTAAACCCGCTTCCAAAGAAAGCATATAAATCACAGTGTATTTGCGGCTGTTAGAGTATTGCTTTACACTTTGTGTATTCAGAAAGTCGTTTTGAAGACACATTATCAAAAACAGAGCATTCGCAACACTTGGCCCCTGCTGATTGTGTTTGTCACGATCAGCAGTGACTAAAAGGTTGGCCCTAAGGCCCAGATGGAGTTTGCATAATCACTGCATGGAGGGTTTTGCTTTTTTGTTTTCAGTCTGTCCCATTTCAGAACATCGTGGTATCTTCACCTTAATGAAAATAAGAAGGGTCTATATAATACTAGGAACTCTGTTCTGCAAAGCAGAGGGAAGAGTCACCTACCCAGCCAATTAAAATAGAATTTCATACTTCTGTGCCAAATTCCTAGTTGCTCTATCAGCTGGGTATGTCCCAGCACCCAGACAACAATCCCCTGGAGACCTCTAAGGTGCATTTCTTAGCAGAATCTTCAGCACGTTTCAACTATCAGAGCTTGAAACATTGACCGGCATTTGCTTTACTCTGTCAAAAACATAGAAGAGCTGGTTTTCCAGGTTCATAGATCAGATCTTTAGTGTGAGTTGCTCATGAGAATCTTTTTCCTTTGCTTTAAACCACAATTATTGCCAAGGAATAACTACATAGAAACCCCTTTACTCGGTGCATCTGCTCTGGACACATCTGGGTCACACCTGCTTGCTTTACTACCAGATTTTCTGCTGTTGGTTTTGCAAATGCTTTCTACTTCTGCAGTGAAGAGTCTCCAAAGCTGCGGGTGAGGTTACTCATTGCAAATACTCTTAGGGTTGAGGATGTGAGCAGCAAAGTAAGCACAGTATAGCTTTAAAATCCTGAATTCAGTTTATAGCCGTTGCATATCGATTCAGTGAAGAAATCAGGTGCACCCGTATCTGCACTGAGACCTTGCAACGCCTCTCCCATCTACATGTAATGCAAGTACGAATTGCTCGCTCGCTGCTTTTCCTACCGACTCACCTGAAGCATGCAAACGAACTCATAAACAGTGCTGGAGTGGAGCAACAGGGGTTTCAAGGGAAAGAGGCTGAAAGCAAAGTTCTCCCTAGACATAATGGTGCCATCAATGAATCAAGGCAACCGTGCCCTGAAAAACACAGCGCCTAGACAGACTGTTGCTAAAGAAAGTTCAATATTGCAACACAGATTAAGTAACGCATTGACTCGACAGCCATGGGCAATATGTCCAGACACCAACTACAGACCTCAAGCAGTGAGAAAAGAGCGATTTCCACTAACCTAACCCCTGAGAGTCCTTCAGTGACCTTGAATCCAAACAACCACCATCCCTCTTCGCGTTAATATCCCGCATGCTGACAAGAGAGCTACTTGCAGCTACGGGCAAGGAGGAAAGCGATTCGGGATGGCATTAAGCAACATCTCTGATTGTGTAATGGCTGGGACCCCGAGCACAACAGGCACATCCTCACAGCACATGGGGAGGACTCATCTCGAGTAGCATTGCTGCATTAGCGCCGTACTGAACAGCAAAGAGGAACATCACAACATCCGTCCAGCACCCCATCACAGCTGTAATGCTCCAAGGTCTGAGCCTGTCATGTCTGGGTATGTGCTGCACTAAATACCTAACTCTTTTGCTAATACAAACCCAAATCCTGGCCCCACCCAGTAATTAGCACCCCATTGCTAACTATGCCTCAGAAACCCAAAGTGAGACCCTTGTTCATAAGGCAGGAACTTCATCTACACTAGGAAAATTCAGACCTGCAATTCCACACTGGTACTTCTGAAAAATCACACCCTATAGCTCTGTGTTAAGCAAAAACTCAAACTCTTAACTACATGCTTCAGAAATAACAGCTTGAGGCATCCTGAAGCTGAGCTGGTGTGACACTTGCTTGTGAGCTGAACTGCTCAGGGATCCTTGTTCACTGCCAGTTACTGTCTGCACAAGGGACTCATCTGCTTTTGGGGTGCCAGCTCCTTCTAATGTCACTTGAAATGTGAGTGACCTTCTGCAGCAGAGATGTCACATGAGTGTAAATACTACTGCTTTCTTCAGACACCCATAAAACATGCTGATAGGAGAGCAGTCCTGTGACTTTCTCTAGTCATCTTGTTTTCATTAATGATGTAGCTACAGAGGGCAAAAATGATGCTCAGGAGAAAACTCACAATAGGTCAGCAGAGCTGGGGGTTCCTTCTCCCTCCCTCCCTAAGTCAGCTGCAGGCGAGCAAAACCAAAGAGGCTTGCTTCCAAACGCGGATGAGGACACAGTTTGATCAGCCCGATGACTACTGTTGCACTTGTTTCAACCACCGAAGTAATTACCCTAAAAGAAAAGGCCAGTATCTCCATGTGACTGCAGTGTTTGTGTGGCTGTTTTCATGCAAACCCGGGTCTTTTGGTAATACTGATGACTGCAACATCATGTGAGGCTTTGCAACAAGGAGCAACTCCTACATCGGAGCTGGAATCCGCTGGGCAGACAGGGAGAGGAAGCAGAAGGTCGTTTTCTTTTGTCTCTCTTACAGGAAGAGAAGTCACGTTGGGCTGGCAATGGTTCAGCTCTGAGCTCAGGGCTGGGACTGGGAACTGCCAGGGAAAGGCTGGGCCTGGAAATAAGGCAGGGAGGCTAAAAAAGGAACTTACACATTGTGTGAAAGGGTTGTACCAGAAAGCATGTGAGGGATCTGCCTTCAGGTAATGGGCAACTTTTGGCTCGCTGACTATTTTCATAGGGCTGGTGCTTACATTTAGAAAATCATCTGCTACACGTGAATGTAAAACATTCAAAGTTCCCTGAAATCACAGAATTATGCAATTGCTATTACACAGGTGCCATCCTTCTCTCTTACACTGTACATACCTGAGCATCACTGGCACCCACTCGCCTGCACCTCCAAGTTCCGAGGGACTGCAAAGTCAACCCTCTACCAAAATTCTGAGAATTGCCCAATGGCACTTTTTGTCCCCAGTTTCTATTCACACCCTGGACAAGGAACACAGTTCTGCAGTTGCTTTAGCTCCCTATTTCTGTATGAACTGACTTGCCAAATTAGAAGAAAAATAACTTATGTGACTGGTTGCTGAATTGAAACCAAAAGGAAGAGAAGGGCGAAAGCTTTCTTCCTTGGGCACAAGGGCAGTGTAAATCCTGACGTCTGGAGAAGGGCCAGTACCAGCAGCTTCTGCTCAGCCACAGAGCTGGGAGAGAAAATAGTGTCATGGACTGCAGGGCCTGAAACTGCACGTTATCGCAGAAATACACGTATTGCCTTCCAGTTGTGAGTCTAAACATAAAAATGTAGGACACTAAGGATGTTTTTAATGAGCCTCTAGCCCAGGTGGTCTACTTCAAATTACACTGCAAACAGATTTTGAGGCAAAGCATACTACTGGATAAAAAAAATCTCTGGTCTCCTAAAAGTTTAAGAAACATATTTCTGTGCACGCTTGGCCAAAGCACAACAAGCTTCCTGCCTCTCCCGGGAAGCATGGACCTCTCTAGCCAAGAGTGCCGGGCACTGGGGATGCCAGAGCAGGCACTGGGGATGCCGGAGCAGGCACCTGATGGTCTCTCAGCAGCGAGTATCAGCCCTGCAGCTCCTGGGAGGGGATGAGCCCATCTCTGGGGGACCAACCCTTTGCACAGACAGCTCGCCCCAGCTCCAGCAGCGCTCACTCTTATCTATACACAGATTTATTGCCAACAGCTCTCACGTGCATCCACTTGTAATCCTGAGCAAGAACGTGTCGTTCCCGTTTGCTTAATCTGAATTCAAGAAGCATGTTCGTGGGGGAAAGAGATGGTCAAAACATCTTGCAGACAGAGCAAGAACTGGTTAAAAATTACCTTCTCTAGCTGTTTGGGGCTTCTTGCTTTTATTGCTTTTTAAACTGCTAGACAGTTTATGTACTAAGGGCTCCTAAAACATTTCCAGTTAGAAGTTAGACCAGATGAGTCTAAATAATCAGCAGGAGATTTATACTACCCTTATGCTAAAATCAACTAGCAGACCTCACACCATCAATCAAGACTTCATTTGTGGGAGTGATGACTGACAGCGATGGCAATTAAGAAAAAGGAGCAGTCAGCCCAGTCTCCCCATTTAATCTAGAATAAAATGCCCAACTACAGCCAGGCTTAGTTAAAACCAGTATAAGGCACTTCTACTCCAGAACAGGAGTATCTCCAGCTGGGGAAATGTACTGGTATAGGCACTAGCCTGTGAGTCCACACTCTCAACAGCAGCAGCTTCGCGAGCCGACAAGACCTGGGGCTGGGCCTGCCCACCTCAAGATGTGCCAGACAATTACATCTCACTCCCTTTAAAGAAAGTTTACATAACAGGGACAGAAGTACTTTTAAATGTGGTCCAAAAAAACATGTATGCTGAAAAGATATTCAAAGAGGCACCAAATTTAGATTCTGCTTTGCCTAGCAAGTGAAGAGCTTGAACAAACATAATTATCCCAGCAAGAGTGAAAAAATTAAGCTGCCTTTACTTTTGGTGCGATCGCTCCAGCTTGAAATAAAACCCAATGCAGTGGTCTGGCCCCCAGGTTACAGCATCACCACCTCCGTCTAGCTGGCAGTGATGGGGCTGTGCATCAGGACCAGCTCCCCTGCCTTCAAACCAGATTGATTCAAACTGGTACATGATGAACCCGAAGTTCACTTCAACTCCAGAAACCAGAGACAGCCTGAGGCTGGAGGAGGACAAGCGACCAAAGCTGGTCTTTGTGGACAACTGTTTCAAGAAATAAAAACTTAATCCAGTATCAATTAGTGATTTTTCCAAGAAAAAATGGCTTCAAATGGCCACAACACATACATACTGTTTTCTACTACTCCTGGAATATTCCTGGGAAAACAGAAGAATAAACAAATATTCAACACAAAGAGATTGAAAAAGTCCTATTTAACACGTGCGGCTTCCTCACAATGATGAAACCAAGAAATCTCATAATCTGGGATATCGGATGCAGGCGATGCTTACAACACACGGTGATCTCTGCTGCTGTGCCGTGCCGGCGGCTGCCGCGCACACCCAGCGTGCCGACAGGCACCCGGCGGCACTGGGTCTGCCTGGGGACACTGGGACTATCCTGCCAGCACTGGGCTCATCCAAACCTGGTCGTGCTGGCACTGGTGGGGGGGCCTGGCCCAGGTTGGGGATAACAGACGGGCTGATGGACGCTGGCGGCAGCGGTGACACTTCCCAGGACAGGAAGGTATTTGTGTGGCGAGCAGAGCCCGTGCCCACGGCGCGGGCAGCGAGGGACGAGCAGATAAGGGAGAGCAGCGGCGCTGCAGGACGGGGTGTTTTTCACATAGCCAGCATTCCTAGGGGAGGCCGTCGCTGCAGAAATCCCTTGTCTCGGTTAGTAAAAACACATAAAAGGGAGAAAACCAATCAAGCTTATTCAGCCACAACAGCAAATACAATATTTAACTCACTCTGCAGCCCTGCGTGCTGTTCAGGGACTGGATGGGATTGTACTGTATTTTTTTAAGGTAAAAAAGGTACTACACAAATAGTCTGCTCATCAGCACCCTGCCTCCCCACACTTCAGCACATTTGCTCCTGTCGATATAGCTTATATCATGCTCATGTATTTCAAAAGGGCCTGTTTATACACTTCATCTCTAAATACCCAAAACAGAGTTGAAAGCTAGAGGGAAAACTGGAAAACCATAACCTCCACAGAGGCAAATGAACCCAAATTGGAACAAATGACAGGCACAGATACAGGAACCAACGTGATTTTCTGGCTGCCCATTTTATTGCATTCAGCAGTAGCGGACAGGCAACAGGAAATTCGTATCCCATGATAAGCTCACTTACAGAGGGATTAGTGGAATTTTACCAGTTTTCTAAGTCATTTACACAAATACACAACCCACCACGCTGGCATGGCTTGTCGAACATCATGCCGCTCGTTGCCTACGACACAGCGACAGCATGAGGGAGCTGAAAACTCTGGGCCTTAACCGCAGATGTTTTATATGGCTTGGCTTTTAAATCACAGCTGCAGAAACCCTTTCAGCACACTGCTGCACCTCTGCACAGAAAAATTAAGAGTTTGTGCTAGGTCCTAACTTCCAATAAACAAAGCAGAGTACACCCGTGCATACACAGCTGGCATCCCCCACTGAAAGAGGCAATGGATTTTGGCGTACTTAAGAATGGTTAAGGACCGCTGATATTAAAAGTCTCATCAAAAGATTTCTATTGACCTTCATGTTTGCAAAAACCCTTTTACCTTTGAAACGACTTGGAAGCCAAGTCCAGCCTAGCTGTGTGCCCTTCAATCCCAATTTGCATTCCTGCAATTTAATGCCAATTGCATTTGATAGAAAATGGACAAACAATACTTCTATTCTGCTAGAAAAAGATGTGCCACCTGCCTGGCTGTGCTACTACCAACAAACCACGGAAGGCTGCTTTTACCACTGAAACGCTGCCTTTTAGTGACCAAGCCTGGATAAAGATCACAGAAGAGGCTCACCCGACGTGTGCATACCTGGCATTGTGATGCATACAGCAGGGTTGTTAATCCCTGGCTAATTAACATCTTCATTCAGCAGCTGAGGTTATGAGGAACACACTACCAATACATTTAAAAGTTAGAGATGACAGATGCACGCCAGTAGTGCCACACACTGTCAGCTTCTAGGGCTGATCCTATTCCACCTTTTCTTGCCAATTCCATTTATGTTTCATCCAGTATTTCTTGCTCGGGAACTATACATTAATTTTGAAAATACAACCTGATTCATTTTATTATATTTTTTATCTTAAACCCCACTATATTAAGGTTAGCAGTGATACACTCAAGCTGCTTAAAAACCTCTGGACTTAAGCCCCAAACTTAAACTCCAGGCTACACATTTCAACTGTTAGCTTGTCGAGAGCTAGACACTGAGCAAGATGAGGATAATGTACTGTACGCAGCAGAAAGAAAAACAAACCCAGCCACCTAAATGCAAGTTTTATTTCTTCAAAAAATCTGCCAGTCCGGTTGGCAGCACTGAAGGCAGGCAGCTATGGGGACAGGTCAGCCTCTGCCAGCAACATGAGATCAAGTCTCCAGAGGACTATTGTCAAGCTTCTGAAAGAAAGGGGTAAAAGAAAACAAAAATATTTGTAAAACGTAATGGGATTTTTTCCACCACCACTGGAGAATGTTTTTCAGGCAGTTAGCCAGCACCACTTCAAAGCGCGAAAAAGCATGTGGTTTTTGCGCAGCTTTGTACTTTAATATTAAACACAAAAAAAAAGCCGGGCTCAGTGAGGCAGCCAGGCAACCGTCACTTTGATGCAGGCGAAATAACGTCAATGGGCTGCATCACTGCAGCGGCTCCGGGGTCGGGGAACCCTCCTACAGCATCTCCCTGCCCACGCAGCGCGCACCACGGACCGCTCCCCTCCGCAGCGCCGCCGGCTCGGCGAGAGGAGGGGGAGGAGGACAAAAAAACCCAAGACATCGCTTTTCACTCCAGCAAAAGGACAAAGCTGAGTCAGACGCTCACTCACAGGCAGCTTTTTGGAAGGTGTGGAGGTAAAATGCAAAGGCTGGAGCTGTCCCACGGTGGGGTCTGGAGGAGGCACACGCCGGCGGGCTGCTCCCCATTCTGCTGCCAGCCACGGGGACGGAGATGTCCCTGCAAGAGCTTGAACGGGGAAGCAAACAATCTCATTTCACCTCTCAAAGATCCTTAGGAACGGGGGACCTGACACAGCAATTCCCTTGCTCTCTCTCAGGCATCATAAAAAATAAATCAGAGTAAGCCAGGCAAAGCACATTTATGGTAGTCGTGTTTGTGCTGCAACACACCGGACTTTCATGCAATTCCATTTTAATACAGGACCATTAACTACATGTTATGGGCTTGTTTTGCAACTGGCTCCTGACTGTCTGCAGAACTTAATTTAGACATATAAAAAAAGACAGGTCTTAACTAAGCAAGAAGTGCAATTTCTAGCAGCCCTGTTTTGCTATGAAAGCTAATTGTCAATTCCTCAAATTCCAAGTAATTAAAAACTGGACTTCTGTCTCACTTCCCACTGTTTAACCTCTTCAAGCCTGGCACTAACCTAGCTATAGCCAAAAGGACCCAGACCTAAGGCTTACTGCACTATGGCTCTCCAAGCTGATTCCTGCTCTTTCCTGAGCAGGTTTTCAAGTGCATGCAGTGGGTTACCACGGGGCAGACCGGGACAGCAAGCTTTCCAAGGCATAAACTCTCAAGTTCCTCCATCGGCACCATGCACAATGGGAACCCAACTTGACCCACTCGCAGATACTACTAAAAGCCTGATGTTATTGCCAAGAGATTTGATTTATACCAGGCTCATCTCAGAAAAGCCAAGAGAAAGCCCTGCAGATTTCTCAGTTCCTGTTCCACCACAGAGAGCACTGCAAAAAAAGCAAAAAGCAGTAATTAAGAAACATGATGCACAGGCCTGTTCTGCCTCGGTGGCAGCAGGCAAAGGTGATTCTACCGGCAGCTAGCTGAAGTAAGGTGGTTTATTTAAAAAAGGGAAAGTCCTCGTGCTACACGAGAACCTCAAATGACTGCTGCTATTTGCCTAAAGTTTCTCATTCACGCTAAGATTAACTAGTGCTGCGCCTACCTGGAGTCTCCTATACTAAAAATAAAGGGAAGAAAGGCAGGAATTTACTATCTTGTGAAAATTGCCCATCTGGGTTTGCCAGGGTGGCCGAAAGCTGCTTTGGTATCAGTTGCTACTATTGCTAAAAAAAGCCTGCTAGGCAGAACGAGTGTAGTCCTTGGCATCGTGCGTCTCCTCCTCCTCCTCCTCCCGTGGGGGTGGGATCCAGCCCCGGCACGCAGCCGCCCCGGCGCTGGCTGGCGAGCGGTGCCGCGCTTTGCCGCTCGGCATCTGAAGCGAGGGAGTCGCGCTGCCGCCTCCAAGAGCCCCGGCCATGTGTGTAAGCTCTTCTCCCCGCCGCACGCAGGGTCGGTGTAAGGTTTTGGTGTGGAAGGGGCAAGAAAAATCCCCCTCCCACCTGACTGCAGCATCGGATGAGTTGACTGAGAAGTATGGTTCATGGGACTTTTGCTTCTCAATCCATGAAGTACTTTAATAATCTCCTCATAAATTATGAAATAGTTTTAAATAGGATCATTCCAGCTGCTTCAAGGTATTCCTTCACTCTTCCCTGGGAATTTATTATTCTGGAAACTGCCAGAGATACAGCAGAGACTGCTGGGGGTGTGCTGCGATAGGCAGCACCCAGTGTGATGCTGGGAGCACCCTCAGCTCCCACTGCAGTCGCTGCAGAAAGGCAGAACCTGCTTTGTCACCCAAAACTCCTGTGTCCATCCAGTGGTTTTCAAACAGTTATGAATAAAATTAAAAACAGGGGGAAAGTTCATTTTCCCTTGCACTTATTCATTTTGTAAGAACTGTGCTTACATAGAGAGAACTTTTTCCAGAGAGGAGCAGAACTGTTTGCAAGGGTGCAACTTTTTGGTGAAAGTTCAGTATTACTCAGAAAAGTGTCTTACAAATCATCTTGACAGAGCTGGAGTTTACTGTGCAAGCTCTCAGTGACAGCAAAGGCAGGAGGATGTTTTAGCAATGGGAAGAAGGAGGAGCCACGATCCAATTTAGTAACTGAACTATGACCTGCAAGTTGATGAGTGGGTAATTGATGGAGGAAAGGCAACGTGCCTGCTCCAGAGCACCAGTACTTCCTATTAAGTAGGAAATGCTGGAGAAGAAAAGGTAAAAGCAATTGCAGAATATGACAGTGAGAAACCAGGTGGATTAGTTACTGAAGACTAGTAACACAAATAAATCCAGCATGTGCATTCATTCATCCCCTACTCCAAGGGTTCTGGGATGCTGCAGACATTGCACCCAGAGCAGCTCAACATTAAGTGTGAAATGAGGCAAATTCAGTTCTTACAGGGAGAAGACCACTGCTCTGACAGCACGTAAATCCCACAGACCAGAGCTGGAAATGCCAGGGTCATGAGAAAGTGAATTCAACACCACTGCAGAAGACTGCGATGGACTTTCGGCCAGCTCCTTACCACACCGTCAATCTGGGGCAGTGGCTAGACTCATGCAAAGGAAAGATCAGCTTGTTTTTATTTATTAAGGTGGAAGGAAATGCTTCCCTAAATAGGAACTACAGGAATGGGTACTGATGACATTTGCTCTGACCTCACTCATCCTCAGGAGATGTAAATACTGAATTTCACTCTTGACTGATGAACAAAACAAGCCTGAAAATCCCTCTGAGTTGTATGGGAAGGAAAGTGGTGGTGGTTGTTTTTTTTTTGTAACCAGAATAGAAAGAGGAAAAGCGACCAAATTCCTGAGAAAATGAACGTTCACCTAGAAAAGGCTGTTTTTAAACACTGGTTTGAGCCCAGCCTGCTCTCCACTCACCCATTCACCTCCCAAACGCCCTCCAGGTCCCCAATACAGGAACTGACTTTACAGTGACTTCAGGGCAGCAGGTCAAGGATCACAGGCAAGATCAGTCTCTTGCTAACTTTCTCCTACTCTTCAGCAGGCTAGTTTTCTACTATAGTGTCCCACACACTAGCTGCTAGCTTGCTTCCGAGTGAGCCAAAAATGGAGGAAAAAAAAAAAAAAGAGACAGTTTGGAGCAGGCTGGAGGCAGAAGATACTTGTCCTGAAGACCATCAGGGATTAAGGCAGCACATCTATGGCTCAAGCACTGTCTATTCAGCAAAACTTTAAAATTACACAAAATGGTCTATCAGTAAAATCCACAATTATTGCTAGCTTGCACGCCCAAAGTCGCTGCGTTTACCAGCCGTGGCTTAAACCTGACAATTTTACATGTCTGACAGCAGCAGATCTGCTGCTTGCAAACAGTCCTCAGCTTGCACTCAGAACCTTCTGCATCGATTTACAGATTTTAAAAAAGGGAGTAATTACACATGCCTCCGCAGCTAGAAGTACATACGAAGTAGCCCAGCTGTAGTATGAGCAGCCTGGTCACCGCAGAACAAAGCCAGTAACTGCAGGACAACAGGGCACGCTGGCAGAGGGAGAAGAAAGCAGAGAACAGTCATTAAACCACTTGGAGAATCATGACACATCTCATGCTGCCACCCACACAGCAGGCAAACAAAATAAAACAAACTATTAATGAAAAAGAACAGCTGATACTATAGTGACCTGACCACAGCTTGCACGGGACAGAGCAGCTGAGCCGTGCTCAAGGTCCCAGCTGCTGACCACGGCACCTCCAGCTCCTCCACCTCCACCAGTTTAATCTCCCAAGCTTTGGTCTCTCACACTCAGACCTGCCAGACTCAGCTCTAAACTCAATTGGTCCTACAGATTTCTCTACAGTCGAGCCTTGTGAGCACACACGCGTGCACACGTGTCCTTTGAAGATAAACACTGCTTATACCCAGTGAATCAGTGTAAGTCAGCCCAGCTCTGAGCACTACAGTGGAACAGTCTCATTTTCCAAAATGTCAGAGTAGGAGTCTGCAGCTCATTAGAGCCAGCTCCACCGCTGAAGGATGCAGTGTGGTAGCATGCCTCGAGGAATTAAGTAAGGCCAGTCCCAAATTTAGGGATTGGCTGAATATTCTGCTAATGTGTCTTAAATGCAATTTGTTAAAAATAAAGGGTTTCTTTTGATATGGCATACAGCACGTTGCATCATCTGGAGTGTGCGGCAAGACAGATGGTAAGAATAAGACAGAGCCTTCCCTTCACAGCATTTGTTACCATGTTAGGAGCCTCTTCAAATGAGTCTGTTTAATCAGTTTTACAGAGGATGTTTAAGGCAAGAGAAATTGAGAAGTAGACCAGGACTCCATTAACTAACATTTTAAAGGAGCTGACAGCACTAAGGATAGGCACACCGTAACAAGAAATCCACTGCAAGTCTTACAGCATTTTTGAATTATTGCTGTTAGTAATAGCTAACTTGCCAACCAGTTGCTGACACTTAGGATAGGACAGCAGGTTTCTGGCTTTGCAGGAATCCTGTAAGTCTCCTATTACCCCCCAATCATCTGCTTCATCACCACCAGCCCTAACTGCTCCTCCAAGTCAGTGCATCAAGGTAAACAACATCTTAAAAGCCACTCTGAACCAACGTTGCACACTTCTAACGTCAAACATCTCGGTCCTCAAAGAGCATCCCTGAAGAACAGCATACCACCACCACCACCACCTCACTCCCACCACTATCACATAAAGATTTGGCTGTCAACCTAAAAACGTTGGCAATTTTATGGCAGCAGCAAGATGACCAAATGCCAGCTCAAATCCACGAGCAATGGACGAGTGCAGTGACATTCGGTTCAGAATAATGAGTAGAGAAACTGCAATATATTATGTGGCAAAGCCAGCCAGCTTTTAGCTAATATTCTCCTGGAGTAAATAAAGCCAAGTCAGTCAACCTATAGAAACTGAGGAAGTGTATTTGAAGGAAACATCATCCCAAAGTTAAAAGCAATAAACGGCTAAAGCTCCCTATGAGCTTCTTTGCTCCTATATAGCCTGGAGCTCCAGATAGAGTGTCTGAGATAATTGCAAAAAGCTCCACTTTGCTGCTGGAGCTGCAGAAGCAAGGCAGAGCTCAGTGTGCCACCCGGCTTCCTGCTGGGGCTTTGGCTTGCCAGGGCTGACTGCGGTCCAAAAAAGCCAGAGGAGCATCCTGCTGAGCCAGCCCCACCACCCAGGAGAAGGCCCATGAAGATATAACCGCCTCTTGCAGTTGCTGTGGCCATACATCTGCAGCATTAAGGCAATAAAAGGCCATGCAATGCACTCTCCTTCTAACAGGTTCCCCTCCAAATTAACAAATGTCTCTAAGTACCAGGAAAGAAGCATCACCAGATTGCGGCAGAGCCAGTTCTGCATGTACAGAATGTGAAAATTGCAGTTCCTTGAAGATACCTGGGAAGCGCTGGAGGAGTGCAGAGAGGCTGCTTTAATTGCTTTAACCCACTGCTGCACTATCTGTAGCAGGTATTAGTTTCAAACAGTTTAAATCTGAGGCACAGTAGCTGTCCAAAGCTACTTGCAAGTTTATTGTAAACATGTCCTACTTCTCAGGCCTCTGCTTCAAGCAAGATAAACAGTGTGACAATTAAGCTACAACTTCTGTGCCAAAACAAGATAAACTGATTTTCTACTGAAGTTCTGCAGAACTATCCCAGACTCCGGGAAGAGCAGCCCGGGGCACAGGCAGAGAAGCGAGAGGGCTGCAGGCTCACGCTTCGTCAGCAGCTGGGGGGGAGATCTTCCCTCTTCCTTCAGGGAGGGATTCGGGACCCAGTGCTCGCAGCACAAGTCAGCTTCCACCCTGCAATACCCTGATGCAGGTGCCCGCACTCGGAGAAACCCGTGGACAGGCTGCTGATAGTCTTCTCCAGTGAGGCTTGGCTTTAAAAGCTTGGAGCAGTACTAAGTGAAGGGTTATCATGAAAGTAGAACTTTAAATTAAACCTCTGATGTAGCTTCGCATGGGAAAAGCCACACGCTGTATTAATTGATATGTGGCACCTAGACTGCTGGGAGAGTGACTCAACCGTCTGTCCAGCCAACTCCCAGGATGTTTGTGAAGACACCAGTGGCTCATGTTCAGCTCCCATCTGCCCTGCACAGGAGCTGGGCCGCAGCTCAGCAGCCACCTCCATCTTCTGCCAGACTTTCCAGGTACACCAGACAATCTGAATTCAAACTTGAGCAAACACTTTGTGTGTGAACCCAACCCCAGGTACAGTTCAAGGCACCTCAGGCCATTAGGCAGACTGAAGTTATGGGTGGGTCAAGACTAGAAGAAAACTTGAGTAATTTAACATGCTCCAAAAGTGCCCTGCTGTGTTTACAATTAAAATAGCACAGGAAAAAAATCCACTGTCCACAGAAAGGGGAAGAGATTTGTGATTGTTTCGTATGCCTTGAACCCCTTCTGGCCTTGAATCCTTCGGCCAGACACTGCATTCAACAGGTTAATGAGATGGAGAGCTGATCAAAGGACAGATGTTTATTCTCCCTTTAATTTCTGTTCAAGTCACAAATATTTATCTATAGAAGTCATAGCACTAATCCCATCTCCTTTCTAATTTTTAAGTTCAGCGATCAAAGTTGTGCAATATCTCGAAGACTGTATTTCAGTTTCAGTTACTGGTTTCTAAAGAATAATTAAAAAAAGCATTTTTCATAGGGGAAATTAAGAGAAAATGGGTATGTTCAAGTGAAAATTAAAAGGAACTTCAAAGTGAAACCAGGCAGCTTAATTTCACACCATCTATTTCTAAAAAGGATGACTGTAGGCAATCCCCTTTCAACAACTGCCAGAATGAGGACTTCAGTTTCCCAGAGAGGCATTTTGAAGCACTGCCTCCCCGACCTCCCCACCCACAGATACCCCCAGCCCCACAGCAGAGCAGGAGCTGCTGCAGAAACTCCTCTGCCTGCCCCCCACCCCTCCTCAAAAACAATCCCGAAAGTGATGAGCGAATCCCTCCTGTGTTCCCACCCGTTGGTGGCACAAGGAAAACGGAGGCTGTGACAGCCGAGGCACTTGCTCAGAAGGTGGCCCTGGGAAAGGGCTTTGTTTTGTTTTCCCCTGCCCTCCACCCCTCGCTGGCCCCAGCTGGAAACACACAGCTTTCGAGGTCTGACTTGATTATCAGAGCCCGCTTGCTCAGCTGCATGTCACTGCTAATGGCGTGAGCCCTGGACGGGACAAGTGCATCACTGAAATTTCACCTGATAAATAAATGAGGTTAAAATCCCGTGTACGGCGTGGTAAACATCTCCTAACTATTAGGAACCAAAGGAAAGAGTGTGACTGAGCTCCCTGAACAGTCAACACTGGCTGTTTCCACCTGTCTTGCTGCCAGGAGGATAGTTTGCTGCCAGGGGACATGCGGTACCTTTGCTGGACAGCTGCACCAGGATGACAGGCCACTGCTGTAATGGAGTATATTAAAATTCAGAGCTGTGAGTCAGACAAGCATGTGCAGGGTGTATTCAACAGCAAACCGCCCCTGGGTGCTGCAAGCATGTGGAGATGGCTCAAGCATCAAACCCGAGGCATTAGAGGGGCATTGAGGGCACGCTGCTCCTCGAGCCTGGGAGAGCTGAGGACCTGCAGAGTTTTCCAAACCGCTTGTCATATGCTCGTTTTCCCTCCTCTGCCTCCAAAGAAGTCAAAATTAGATTTCTCCAGAAGCAAAAGGCAAAACTTCCCCACATGAGGGCACTAATTAGGACGTTATCAGAAATGCCTTCTGAGGTGACCGTTCCCTCCTTCCCCCCCTCTCGGTGCATGCTGATCCCGGGGAGTTGTTTGTCTCCATTCTCCATTTGTCATCCTCACTCAAAGAGCACATGAGTCAGACTGTGCACCACAGATGCTGCTGGTAAGAGCACACTCCATTTGGGAATATTAGCAACCCTGCAGAACAAAGACAGCTAAAAAAATAAAACCCCATCCACTGACTCCCAATCAACTGTGCCAGTAAGTGCCTGGCAAATGTCACTGGCTTTACACTTAGTATAAACACCAATCTTTGGATGGTCCAGATTAACTCCTTGACTCCTGCAAGATCAGAAGCACACACCTTATAAAAGGGCAGCAGCCAAGCTGCACCTTCAGCATGGACCAACCAGTGCCTGTCCCAGGGATGCTCACTGTAGTTCTGTCCCAACAAATACCACAATGAGGAAAAAGGAGATATGTAACTCATTTTTGCACAGCAATCTTACAGAGGCTGGATTTTTGCTATGTATCATTTTCCAGAGCAACAAAAGCGAAGCAATTAGTATTCACGTGGACCAGTCACAGCAGAGAGCTTAAGCCCTGGCCAGCTGGAAGCTCGACCCCAGACACCAGCAGCTTTTTGCCGGAAAAGGGACCTGATGAGTTCAAGTAAAACAGCACCGACTGTAGGTGCTCTCACCACTGGTTTGGAACCAGTTTACCATAACAGAATTAAACTAGATAAAAGGAAACACTTAAGTGCATGTAAATAATCCCACTAAATAAAACTATGCATGATTAAAAAGCCATCAGCTTCAGTGCTGATAAACCTTGGCAAGCCCTGACTGCACTGTCGCCGTCTCACCACAGCTCTTGGCAGATCTTAATGCTCCTTTCAGGCACATCTGGAGAACCACACTATTACCTACAAAAAAAAACCCCAAACAACCCGGAAAACACACAGTGACCCAGTTCGGAGTGTACAACTTGTCTATTTTCAATACAAAACAGAGCCAGCTGCAGTGCAGACTGTCCTGACCAGAGGCAGAGTCCTCCTCCGGCGGCACACGGCGCCAGGCTCTGTGCAACGAGCTGTTCCTTCTGCATCAGCCTGTTCTGCTTGTGCCGAATTGCTCTTTGTAACACTCACAAACTGGTTTTGCAGAATCCTACAATTAGAACAGCGCCATGTATACAAATGCCACAGATTAAGGATCAAGAGTTCCTCTGCTCACAAGAGGTTTTGTTTTGTTTGTTTTTTAAAATCTACCAGATTGAGACTGATTTGCATGTAGTGCATTTTGAAGCCACGAATTTAAATGAAGAAACAGAGGAGTTTCCAACAAAAATGGTCAGCCTCTATACATACAGCTTCTATAGTGCTCAGACTCCATCAGCCTAAAGATCCACTGTGCAAAGCTGCTCGTTCTGGGTAGCAGCCAGCAGGAGAGGAAGGAAAATGTGCAAGAAACTGGGCAGTTCAGCTGGGCCATAGCTGCTGTTTTTATGATTTCTAAAGCTCCAGGACTTAAAATTATTTGAGGCTCATCCCTTATCACCACTGTATCTCATCTGTTCCTTCCAACACAGGAAACCAGTTATATAGCACTCACTGTGTGTCAACAGCTGGACAACACATCTGGAATATTAACCATTGTACTGGAGGTCTGAGTGTCCTGAAAAGGCCAATGTAACTGCAAAACTGCTGCAGGACTTGAGGCAACACCACCATAGAAAAGCAGTGAACTGCAGATCTTCATTTACCCACCTGCACTCCTAGCTCCCACCTTCCCTCCCCACGTGCTCTACTACAGCATCTCCTCCATTCTCTGCAAGCCAGGGGAGCTGGAGCTGCTACTGCTAACATCAGGTGTTGCAGCTGTGTTGACTGCATCTGAGATCAAGCCTGGCTCTAGCAAAGCCTGACCACAGGGGAGTGCAGAGAGCAGGCTGTCTGCAGACCAAGATCCGCTGCTGTTCTCCTGCCTGAGCAGGAGAGGGGCAGGAGGAAAGAGGAAAGATCAATTTTAAAGGAACACTTTTCTAATTAACAAAAACTCGCCAGCAAATCTCATGAGTTTGACATACAATCTCTCTCCATCAGAATCTAAACCAAGTATTTCTCCCATACATACTAATTTAACAGTGTAAAGGACTTGAAATCAACTTGCACTTTCTAAATCTGCAGCTCTGGGTCAGTGGAGGTGGCCACAGCAAGCAGCCAGATGCAGACATCGCTGGGTGTCAGGCACATAGTGGTGCCATATAAAGAAAACAGGATATAGTCTGGCTGAAAGGGGAATGGTGGGTGCATCCAGGTAAGCGGCAGAAGCATCTGTGCTGTGGCCTGACGTCCTTTACACAGACAGCAACCTTGGGCTCTGGGCAGCCTCCACATGAACCTCCGTCACAAGTGGTGAAAGTAGCAGTGTCCTGGTGAAAGGTATTAAAAGCTTATCTTTTAGACATAACATGATTAATTGTTAGTAAGATTTAGGTATATTGGAAAGGGGATGATGGATAAAATAGACATAAACCAGTCTCTACATGACTTAAGTCTTAAACATACAGAAGGGGATGTAAACATCTTGCTTTACAGATTTATACTAGTGTACCTCTGGAACAGGCTGTCGTGTTTCAGGACGCACTGAATGTTTGATCAGAGACTGAATCAGATTCACTGTTTTCATGCTGTTTTCTGCACCCTGCCAGACAGGACCGGGGCAGGCAGCAGGATTATCTTCCTACACGTAACTGTGTGCCTGAGAAGGAGCGCTCTCAAGGTGGGAGAGGTTTAGGCAGGTCATGGTGTGTGCAAACAAATCAAAGCACAGGCCAGGTATACTCTGAGGCAGCCTCCTCTGCTGTGCCCCACAGCACCTGGAGCTGACTTCCACTGCTCACCACTGCTGCTCTTGCAAAAGAGATCACCGCAGATCTGCAGACTTTCCTAGATGCCTGGAAACCAGGGTTTTGGTTTTGGCATCTTAATTCAATATTAGGAACAAGCACAGTGCCTGGCTGTTGAAACCAATGTGCACTGGTAAGCGACTAAGCATGCCACTTGGGTTTTGGCTCATCTCAGCAAGAGAAGTGTGGTTTGTTATTTCCTCTGGGCACAGCCTAACACTGCCACTGAACAGCTACTGCCCGACAAACCGCCCCATGGTCACCCGATAAACAACAGGAGCTCCTGTGGTCATCAGTGTGCACTGCCATCGCTGTCAGATCACTGGGCTAAGGCTCTACAGTTTTTATTTGGGGAAAAACAGCACTACCTGGGAAACAGCATCAACCACAAGGCAGATTCGATAGCAGCAGGTACGGTGCAAAAAAAAAATAAAAAAATAAAAAAAATCAAAGGTTAATGCATCACATGTCTGCACCGACAACATGTTTGTCACCTCTCCAGATCTATTACAGCCTTAGCAAGCTGAGATAGGCTAGGCACGTCCATGAACTTGAGCAGAATAAATTTACCATCAGCACAACCATGTGGTTAGTCTCCACTGTGCTGTACCTTTGTCTTGTAGGGACAAAATACAATTTGTTGGACTCACTTCCTATGTGGAGGATAGCTTGTGTCTACCCTCCAGCTATTTTCACCCTGTACTGATGAACACAAACAACTCTTAATTAAAAGCACTGGAGTTAAGTCTTCATCACATTTCAAAGGAGGCAAAACCAGGAATGTAGCACACTTGAGTCATACAGCAGGTTGTACAGCAGAGTGCCACCAAAAGTAACCCCACAGTTCTCATAGGTTTCCGTTCCAAATATTCAATATTTATGATAAATGTATCAACTGCTTTTGGCTTGTTTGGCAGCTGGACCCTTGGTTCAAGATTAGGTCAAACACACAGAAGCCTTTTGGTTACCTTCCTCCACCCCAAGCTTGGTACTATTTCTGTGCCTGCTTATATAGGACAGCCTTTCTTGCACAACAGCTTCGAGTCTTGAGAATTCGAGTTTTGCTGGATGTTTGTGGATCCCACCACCAGCTGTCACCTCTTTAGGAATGCAAAAAAAACCCACAACAAATTTGCAGTTAGAGTGCAAGTCTTTAAATCGGACACTTGCAAAAGCATGCAGAGCTAAGATCCTACAAAAATGTAAGAAGTGGGCTCTCAATGACAAACTAATTATAAATTTATCTTAATAGTGCATTAAACCCAACAACTTCTTTTGTAAAGATGAACGGCCCCAGGCCTGCTGAACTTACAGCAATACACAAATGCTTTTGTATATTCTGGCAGCAAAATATCTCTTTAAATTACCAGATATTTCAGGATCATGGAAAACAAAGCTCCCCATTTAATTTATGGCCTTGCTAACAATGTGGGAAACTCATTACAAGAAACAAACAACTGAGGTGTTGCTTGTCACCTCCCACCTATCCCAGCAAGCCCCTTCTTAAACTCCTTCTCAACTGCTTCTCCCCCCCCCCCCCCCCACCAGGGGAAGGTAAATAGCCCGAGGGTTGATCCAACCCAGCCCTGGGTCCTGCCTGGGGGCCAGCCAGCTCACACACCACGATGAGCACTCGCTGTACTGACAGGGACAGGATTTGTGCGAGCGGCACAGCTCCAGGGAGCGCAGCAAAGCTCTTCCCACAGCCCTTGGCTCCCACGGAGAGCGGAGTGTTGTACCTTGTCTGGCTTCAGCCGGCCCTGAAGCACACAACAGGACACAGGACAAAGCCTGCGAGCCCAAAACGCAACTTGCAGATGTAGCAGCTTGTAGACTAAAGAGCACAGAGTGGTTTGCGCAGACTCCTTAAATCATCATATTCCCGTTTCTTGTGAAATGACCTGCTGACATCATGACAATTTTAAGAGAGAACACAAGCAGGATCAGCATGGTTTCTGACATACTGCTTTGAGAGTTCTTAATACGTAAGAACATACTTTTATCAGCTCCAGAAGAGAAAACAGCTGCCTAAGATGCAACTAACTCAAGCTTTCCACCAAAATCATCCACATAAACAGCATAAATATGAAAAACATTTGAAGGCCAAACTCATGTATCAATTTGCAGAATTAAGCTGCCTGCTCACATTGCCCTTCACAGAGTGTGTGCAGGACCGGAGTACTCGGCCTGTGTGGCCCCCAGATCCGGATACCGGGAGCTCAGGGCTCCACGTCAGGGCAGTGAGAGCAATACACAACCACAGTAAAAAGCTATTTCTCAGGCCCTTCCTGGAACTCCATCAAACTAAACGGCCTGTTGATTTAGCTGCTGGTGCAAAGTCGAGCGGAGCCAACCACCAATAGACAGCCCTGGCGCTGAACCGAGCTTTAGCAACGGTTGCAGTTCTGAGTTTTTTTTTTTTTTTTTTTTCCTCTGCTTGGAACCACGTAAATAGCATTTCTGTTTGCCATTAATCCGTTCATGCTTGCGCTTCCCAGAGTAACCACTGCTGGGAACAGACTTGTGTGTCTTCAGATGCCCAGGGCTTCCCCACCACGCTGACCTGCCAGCCCCGCAGAATGCAAAAAAGCCGCCAGCCCAAGAAAAAAAGCGGTGGTGTCACTGGCAGGACAACAGGCAAAGCAGAGGCATCGAGGTTATGCTGGAGGAACACAGAAGAAATTGCTGCGGAAAACGGGAGCGAGATGACAATGTCTGGATGTGGATAATCCTTCCACAAACTTTGTGACATAGGTTTGTAATGCTAATGACTATAAAGAAATTCAATAGGCCTTTCTGTGAAGCCTCTGGAAACCAGAGATGCTCAGTGATAGGAGTTTCACTTGGGATTTCAGCCAGTGGAGATGGCACGCTGCAGGCGTAAGCTAGTATATTCATCACTAAAATACTACAGTAGGCACAGAAATAGCTGGAAACGTTAAGGAACATTGTCTTTCTACTCCCGCTGACCATTTTAATTGCCAGGTGAAGTATTAAGGCAAAGCGCACTGAAAAATTACATTTATACCTCTTAATTTCCATGTAATATTAGGAAGGAGAAGTGGTTTGAACGAACCACATTATTACACCCTCTGAACACCTGAGACTGGAGCAAGCCCTGATAACAATAGGAAGGGAGGTGTGAGGATTAACAGAGACAATTAGCTGCACATCACCTACAAACCTCATTAATTCTGCTGTTTGTTAGGGGGAAGAAAAATAAAGCAGTTTGTTATTACAAGAGAGAAATCAAACAGCAGAAATGCAGCCGTGTTTTCTGAAGTGCAAGTTTCATACTTAGGAGTTCTGGAAAAGGATGCTGGCATGGCACACAGGCAAAAGCTGTTGAAAGAAACAGGGTGTTTAGACTAGGGTGGAGGGACACTGCATACCTGGGAAGAAACCCACGATTACCACCCGGCTCCATCAAAGCCAGGAGCATTGGGCTGAGGCTCAAACAGAATCAATTCAGCTTTGATTAAAAAAACCTGACAGCCAAGGGCACTGCATCCTGGAACAGTTTTCATACAAACTGCTACGGTATATGCACAGGCTTCCTAAAGACGAGCAGGATTTGGTCTGTGAAGCAGTTATCAGAGGCCCCGGGTGGCACGGCCGTAGCAGGGGTGGCTGCCACCACGTGCCAACCAGACACCAGCAGGTTTCGGGTGCTCAGCCCAGCTCAGCTAGTGACACATGAGGAGCATTAGTAACGCAACTGAGGACTAACTGAGTCACTCAACCACAGGAGACTCACCGAGTTCCCCACATCTTCTGCCCCTGCCCTCCCATCGTGGGAATGGCAAGGGAGGAGATGCCGAGGAGGGCCGAGCCGGGCAGACCGATGACCTTCCGAGCTGGGTAACTGTGCAAGATGATTCACACAGCCCCAGCCGTGTGAACGGCCTGCAAGCACTTCGCTGCTCTTCCCCATCCAACAGTAAATACTGGACCTAAGCCATTTTATTTCTCCTGGGGAGACTCCCAGCGTTGTTTTGGCACCAAGACAACGGAGCGGCCGTTCCCATTCGCCAGCTGTGGCAGTTTGCTCCAACCCATCTCAGGCTCTCAGCTCACCTCCCACCCTGCTGCATTTCAGGGTCCCTGAGGGACCATGACTACCCTTTTTGCCCAAGGTCCAAGCTCTCCAAAACCAACTGTGCTCCTTAAACTGAACTTGTTGGGCCTGTGAACCCTATTTTCAAGCCATTCTTACCCCGTAATGCATTTCCCAGATGCGATGCTCAAATGGCAACCGGCTAGAAACCCATTCTGGTGAAGACAGCTGTGAAATCCAGCACCTGACTGTGGGAAAGCTGAAGTCATTTCCCCAAAGCAAGTGAAAACAAAGAGGTGTCAACTCATTTGGAGAATGAATAGCAACATCCATACCAAGACGGATGGACTAAAGGCAGCATCAGATCTCAGAGCGATGGGAAGAGATCCCACCAGCAAAAATAAATGCACTGTGTGTATCCCCATCCGATTCATGCAGCTACTCCTTCACGGCAATTGCAGCATTTCAGTCATATCCATCTCAAGTATTTCACATCACTTCAAGCTATAATAGAGCAGATTTTTGGTGCTGATTGCACTCATTCAAGATGACCATGGGAGATGAGGGTAGATGGCCCTGTCTTGGACACTGAACCTGAACCCCTGCAACAGTTCTCCCCTCTCCTTTTTTCCACGATTCAGCCAAAGAGCAAGATATCCTTGGATTGACACATCAGCTTTGAGAAGGTGAGAAAAGCGGGTGCTATTAACAGGCATAACGTACTGGGTGCTCCCAGGATGCAACCTCTCCCCTTCTCTGGTCTCCCAGAGGTCTGCGACCGTCCCCCCCGAAGAGCTGCATGCATGTCTTCAGGGTACCCAAAAATGCACAGCCCTATAAAAGCAGTCCTTGCTGTGCGAGGGAGACAGTATCACGTCAAGCTGACCCCAGAGCAGCGAGGCAGACAGGTACACGAAGGGGCTCGGCTCTGTAAAGCCATGCAGCGTGACACGGCTGGAGGGCAGCCAGGAGCAGAGGAGCCGGGAGTGCATTCAGATGAGACCTACAGCGCTGATAAATTTGCTGCAGAAGAATGTTTTAGGGGTGACTCCTGATTGTGACAGAGATATCGAATAATTGTTTGGCAGTGGTCGATAAAGCAAATCTATTCTGCTGAACCTAAACATCCAACTAAGCAAGCCCTGACCCTGAATTTTTGAGGCAAAGGTGTTTAACGTTAAGAGTCTTGTGTCTCTCCTCTGTGTACAGAGGAAGATTCAAAATCAGGCTATAGATAGTGCATGGAAAATTGGCAGAAGGCGTGTTCATATTGCCAAATTTAGTCCAATACAGATTTAACACTGAAGGTGTCAAGATGTGCAAGGAAAGGAGAAAAGTGGGCGGGAAAAAAAAAAACCAAAACAAAAAAACAGGTTACAAACAATCACAGCATCTCAAAGTACCTCTTAGGAGACTGAAATCTGAACAAGGCCACTGGAGAGAGAGAACCGGGGTGTTGCCCCAGATCTTTTTTTTACATATTAAACTGGGATTATCTCATTTATACTAAAAAAGTCATACAGAGACTGCCACGATCTCAGATTTTCCCTTGCCTATCTGCACACTGCTGATTGTGTCTGATTAAAAATGCAGAAGAGTTTTGCACATGCTGCAAAATTTAAATTCTCAGAAAAGCATTTTGAATACATAGGAGGGAAGGAAAGCTGGTTTGTAAGTTCATGTATAGAAGAGGTAGAGAGACACTGAAGAATGGTCACCAACAAATTACAGACTGGGGAAAAATGTGATAACTCAGCTGTCAGCCAGGGACAGGAGAGGGACCTTCTGAGAAATCAGGTGTCGTTAAGTGGTGCTGGATGAGCATCTAAGAAAATGCTGTTTCAAATGCAATTCAACTTTGAGCAGCAGCTGCTGCATTTAGATGTGGGTTGGTGTTTTGTTTTTTTTTTTTTAAATTAACACTAGAGACAGAGCACAAATTCACCTGTCAGCTTGACTCTGAGAGCACCAACCTCGGGAAGGTAGCAGGGCAGCCTGATTTTGTCCAGCCTTCCTCCAAGATTACAGTGTTCCCCAGCACACTTTCTGAGCAAAGGTTGCTTTAATGCCTGCCTCGGAGAACAGTTAGTCATGTCTAGTGCTGCAGAGACACACATTATAGTTAAAAAATAAGTGGGTCCTCTGAGTAAGTCACTCTCACCCTCCGTGTCAGAGCTGCACAGTGAGCAAGGAGAGCCTTGAGGCAAAACCACAGACCCGAAGACTGCAGCCCAGGTTCCTACAGCAGCTCTGCCACAGTTTTCCTGCATGACCTTGGGAAAACAACTGACCTTCTTTTCCTGCCAGGCCACTGTAAATTTTAACAAAGCACTTAAACACAGACAGAAAACAGCATTTGTCACCGAGGAGACAGGATTCTTGTCGATGCTGATAAAGCTGTAAATGTGCTTGCACAAGGATCAGCAGCTAACCAAAAGAAATCCTTTGCACAATGCAGAAGTTAACTATTATTCCTCTATGGATCACCTGTTGCAAGATCTCATGTGACACTGCAAAAAGTACTGAGATTATTTTAAATCATTAAAAAAACACCAAATATTTCATAAGATAGCTCCCTACTAACAGTGAGTGTAACTAACAAAAAAACCTGCTCAAGAAAACCTAAAGGTTTGAATTACAGCTTCTCTCAAAAGCCCACATAACATGTTTGCAGACTGTGTAACTATTTTTGCTGGACACAAGGTTTTACTACAAAAGATGAACAACTTCCACTACAGCTGCTCCAACACACAACCATGACATAAAAGCCCCCAGCCCTGCATCAGAGCCATCCCCCACTCCAACCAAGGGCAGCAGCAGCTCCTTCAGCTGCAGACAATCAAACCCTGCAGGGTACAAGCCCAAAAATCTGAATTTCTGCCCTCTGAGCTAATCTGCTTTGCTTTTAAAAGGAACCAGGCTTTTTGGGGACTGTCCCAAAACACTTGCTGTTATTCCTTGTGCCAAAGCATGACAAGCTTTGGTCATTCTTGACAGATCTGAGCTTCCCAAAGCCAACCCCACCAGCTCCACCACAGCAGCATTAACAATGTGCTAGGATGAAGGCTTTCATCCTAGCAAACATTTTGTGCTGTCTAGTTCATGTGCGATAGTTCAGAAAAAAAGAAAAAGATTTCTTTTACAGCTTGAAGAGTTTGGATGCTTAGCTGCTGTCCCACAAAAAAATAGCAGTTATTTTGGTTTTAGCCACTTTCCTTGAAGAGTGAAAGAAAAATTAAGAGGAGCAGGACTGGTTTGCAGAGGCAAAGATTTGCAAAAGTACGTTACGTGACTCATGTATGTTGTTTTTTTTTTTTTTTCCTCCACACTGAAACCAATGAGAAGGGGCAGCAAGTGTTCAGCATGCTAAGGAATCGTTTCCTTTTGTTTCAGGGGCTGGCTGCAACAGGATTAAAATTGGCAGTGTGAGCCCTTCGCAACTGTTCTGCAGCTCTCCTCATCTCCAGTTTCAAAGTCAGGCACTAAAATGTGTGTATTGCGGATCTTCAGCAATCTCCACGCTCTGCATCGATCGCAGTGCAGTGGGTGTGACTTTGGCAGAAGTGCCGTCTTTTACTGCAACAGGGAAAGGAAAAGGAGAGAAATTACTGGCAGCGCGGGCCACTCCTGTTGGCAGGGCTTTGCAGCCGTAGCAATACTTTATAAGGAAATTTCTTGGATGAAACTGCCTATCCTCATGTTACTGAGGGGGTTTTTTTGTATCCTGTTGCAGATGCTCTGCAAAGTTATTCTTAGCAGGTATTTTGTATAGAACCAAAGCCATCCCCAGGCTGGGGACTATCTGCAGAAACACCAAAACAGATTTGAGATCTGCTGAGGAAATAAAGCATCCCTTCAGGTCAGAGCTACTGAAGCCAAGACCAGAAGAAGCAAAGACAAGTCCCAGGAGATTTGGGTTTAAGAAGCTCTTAGTACAGATGATGTAATACAGTTAGATCAGGCTTTGTCCAACCTTTGGCTGTTATCGGTCAGAGACCTGCTGGTACGCTTCCAAATGCTGAGAATCGATTATGTTTCATCATCAGGCTACAGTAACATTCAAATGGGAGGCTTCCAAGGAAAGTTCAGGTTCTTCATTTGTTTGTACTGGGGGTGCCTGCTTCTTCCAGATCAATGATTTACTGCACCTGGCACCATCCTGGCCATGTCCTCACAGTTACACAGAACACCCAGATTAATAAAAACCTACTTATGTCTAGTTTTTAAAAAGATGAAGAATTCCAACGCTGCTGTCTTGGTGCCTCCAGCCCAGGTTGGAGTTGAACTAAGTTCAGAATTATATCAAAGGCACTGAGGAATGGGATGAACTGTCTGTGTTTTGAGGCTGGTTTGTTTTCCCCTCAAAGGTTGGTCTGACCTGGGGGATATGAATTGCCCATTTCCATCAGATAGTTATCAACAATAAATCAAGCTGACGAAGGCAACAGGTAGAAAGCTGAGATGCACTTCACACTTAGAAGCAGGGCACCCACACTAATTGCTGACTAATTTGTCTCTTACTAGACACTTTTGAACAGACATTTTCCCCATGGCCTTGTACAGCTGGGAACGTGTCATAGTAACATTCTGAGTCTCTCTGGGCTGGACTGGCAGAAAAGCTGAATTCTAAGGAAAAAACAGCTCACGTATTAGCTCCGGTGTACACAGAGCAGAGGAGAAACCCAAAACAGAGGAAAGTTCTCCAGTCCAAGCTGCCATCAAGAATTTAAAAAAAGCAACTTTCCTTTAATATTTTTAGCTGAAATAGCTGAGTGCCTAACAAGCAAACTGCAACTGCCTTTACTCAATCAAATGGCATTTGGGGATTCCAGATTAATTCCAGTGAACTACAGCAACAAGCAACTGAAAGTTGCCAATATTAATTTTATTAAAATAAGTATGAACAAGATGTAAAATGCCAGAGGGTAGGGGCTGTATGTACAACTAATAAAGGTGTCTGGTAGCTTAAGTGACCTGGAGACAGTTCTGCGATTCAAAATTTAAACAAATACTAAACAAATGAGCTGGTGCAGAGGAGCAGAGGAATGCTGGCCTCAGGGCTGAGGAATGCAAGCCTGTCCAGACGGCAGCAAGAGAGCAGCTGTATGTGCACCCTGTGCTGGGATGGGAAACCAGCTGGAATATGTAAAGTTAGTGCTGTTTAGGCACTTTTACATATATCTATACTTAGAAAGACCGGATAAAGAAAAGCAAGCCTGTTTAATGACAATATGCCTATGCAATTCTGTTCCACAACTTGAAAGCGCAAATTCAACGAGATTCAGATAAGAGATTGAGGGGTTTCACACTAGAAAGTTAGAAATCAATTACAGAAACAATTGACAGTTGGATTATTCACCTAAATTCCCTGCACCCTCTCAGCGATTTGCATTTCAAACAGACCAAAATTCACAGCAGGACAGATCATTTCCCCATCTTGTCTACAAGTTCACACAGGACTGAATTGTTCTTCCAGTTAGCCCACAACCAGGGCTTCCTATCTCACCAGAAAATAAAAAGGTTTAGTTTAAAAATCAGAGTAAGCATTTTTGCGCATCGATAGAAAAGTGCTTAGGCAGCTCTAAACTTCAAAGAATTTATTACAAGCCAGTGAAACCTGGTTTAGCACAGGACAGCTCCAAGGCTCACTGACTGCATGTGGTACCATGAGCAGTGCTAAAGCACCATGTTTTTTTAAAAAAACAAACCCAAATCCAGCATTTAAATGACCTGCACCGCACCGTAGATGCCACCATACCATCTCATTAAACAGTGATGGGTAATGTCTTGCACATCTGTCAGCATCTCACACACCAAAACAAATGTCAGGTTTGCTCAGTCATGTGTGACAAACTCCGTCAGCTCCTGGGCCAGCAGATGACAACATCGAGCACCGCCGGGTTGCATACAATACTGTCAAACAATGAAACCCCAGCTCTGCAGCTGACAACAGCCATAAGGATATGTTCATGTTTACCTAGAGTTTAGGTGTGTCAAACGGAAGGCTGATTTAATTATCCTGGCTGTTTGCCAGTTTGGCAAAGGCAGGACAGAGCACTGGCTTGCCTGAACTTCGGGGACCCCCTTTTTCCTTCCCAGATCTCCAATGCTCCTCAGCCACAGCTCTTCCAAAAAACCCCAATTGTTATCTCGGGCCAAGGCGCAAGAAAATAGGAAACCAGGCTCTGTTTACTGCTAGCTGTTTGGAGGAAAACCCATGGGGGCTGTCGCTGCTGAAGGTTAGCTCGGTGCGCAGGTGGAGCATGTGGGAGGGCAGGAAGGACAAAAACCAGAGCCAGTAAGAACTGACTCAGCAACGCTCACCCCCTTCATTATCTCAGATCTTAGAGCAGAAATGTTAAAATACACTTTCAAAATGAGAAGGCGAGCTGGAGATGGTTTATATAATGCTGCTGGAAGCAGGCAGACGTTTTAACTCATGCAAGTCAGCAAGAGCACGGATGTGTTGGGAAGCTGCAGATGAAACAGCGTACCGCGAGTCATCAGCAGTAATTGGGGGCTGCAATAAGGCGTTAACTCGCAGAGCACATTTCAGGGCACCTTAGTGCAGGAGGAGGCTGAAGGACAGCCTTCCCACCCAGGAAGGCACGAGATCACAGCCCGCATGATGGGGAGAGTCCCACCCCTCACTGCAAGGGCAAAGGACAAAGTCTTTCTCCTGGCTATCAACATCAGCTTGAACACTACAGCTTTACAGACACCACAGGGTACAGTGTGTTACTGTTTCCCCTCAAAACAGCTTAAAAAAAAAAAATCTTTAAAGAATTAACTATGCCCCAAAACAAATAATACTCAGTAAAACAGGAGTAACATTGCAACTTAAGAAATACAGACTTTTTTCTCTTTTGGGTAAGGACTAGAAACATCAAAGCTGGCAGCTGCTGGTATAAATAGAGAGGCCACCAGGGCCGGCTGAAGGGCCACCATGAAGAAAACTGACAAAAAACTCCACTGTACTTGTTTTTCCATTATCTAATATTAGGCCATGTAGGTATTTATGAACCATTCTGCAGTGCATTCAAGCTAATTCCCAGAAAATCACGTGCCTGCTCAGTGAATTTAAGATTAGGAAGCTTTCCAATGTTTTCTTGAGAAGAGATGTGATCACCATGCTGTACTAACAGCAGTTTGAAAATCTGCCTTGTTGGTTGGCTGCCAGATACTGACCCAACAAGCATCTTATTAAGCCTCCAGTCATCTCTTCCCAGCTATTTGTGTCAAACTGTGTGCTCTGAGGCTTGAAGAGTCTAAAGCAACTTCAGACCGGGGGCTGAAGCACCGATATTAGTTACAGATCCACATTATAAAACATCTGAAGAAATATTAAGTGCTCAGAAATTAGTGCTGATATAACAAGTACATGACAAGTGTCTCTCTCGTCTACAGCTGCAAGAATAAGTTAGTAGTCATCAGACCTGACTGAGAGGCTCATTTAATTTCTGTGTTAAAAAAGAAAGAGTAAAAATGCCACAGACATTTCTAGCCACCTTGGACAATCAGTTGTGATCAATTCCCACCTCCTTCAGCCTGGGACACGAAGGGCATGAGTCACACGAGCCACTGAACAGGGCAACAGCTCTGTCCAGATCTGACAGCCTGATGGGGAAAGGCACTGGGCCACTGTACCCTCTAACCCTTCTCTTCCCTGGGATGCACACTCACAGTGCTCAGAAACCAAAAAATGCCTGTTAAGTCTGTGTAATAATGTTTTATTTAATAGAATCCAGGTAGAAGCCTGCATGGACAACCCTGCAGTGAGAGGGACAAAAGCTACTGGCCATTAAGTTCCTTATTTGAACAGCATTAGCTCTTCATGCAGCCTGCCTCTTCCTACTGTTCCACTTCTGGGCAGCTGCTAAGTGCAAAAAGCACCCAGGCTGGGCTGATTAGCTATCTTCAAGGAGAAAAATCATGCCTAGAGGGCAAGGCAGCTGAAAGCTACCCAAAAGCCTTGCTACAAATTTTTGTATGAAACAGTACCTTATTTAGACAATTTGAAAAATGTTACAGAGGGACACTATGGCTGGGAATCTGCATAATGGGCGTCTACATCTTGCTTACCTAACAGGAGAAAAATCCTGTCTGTCAGTAAGTCTAGACTGTGGTGTTGAATCCAGGGGACTGAGGAATCTCCTGGCCAGAAATAACACCCGGCGCAGGGCAGGGTGCTGCCATCTGCCGACACCCACCGCTGGGATGGCGAGGCAGCAGAAACCTCGCTTTTTGTAGGTATCTCGGGATCAGGACTGCTCTGAGGAGCTAGGCTCAGCGCTCAGAGCAGCAAGAAAAGCCATCCTCCTCCTTGCAAAGCCTAAACTGACTATTCCGAGTGCTCCGGGGAGACCTGCAAGGACTCGTGTCCCCTGAAGTGCCTCGCTCCACTGTGCTGGCTGGACTGCACTGCTAGCCGTATCTGCAATTCAAGCAATAGAGTAGTGTGACAGCCTCTTTGATTAAAATGCATATACACTATTTAATATTAAAAGGCCTCAGCATAGCAGCTTTCAAATTTAAAATACTCCAAAGGCTTAGGTGGCTTAACAGAGACCTCTGCAGTTCAGACCAGCTCACTGCAGGCAGTTAATCCAGATGCAGTTTTTTCCCACCAAACTGGATTTTAGAAGATACGATACCCGAAAGGCTCTAAGCTGTGTATTTAACCACCGTTTCCACCTCTCAAAGCCTTGCTGTGACACACACAGACACGGAACCACTGGCTTTGCAGTCACACAGATCTCAACTCTTCAGAGTGACTGCAGCACACCAGCAATGGTTTGTCATCTGACCAACTTCTCCTCCTGCCCCAAAGCAGCATCCACCTGACCTGCTTCTCCCCAAAACCCCAGCAGGGATGTCACACGCCTCCCCAAACCAGGGAGGTTTGAAACACGCGCTCAGCCTCCAGCTCCTTCGATTCCAACGGGTGCACTAACAGAAGCAAGCAGTGTTCCTCCTCCTCTTTGAAATACAGCACCCTTGATCTAAAGATAATCCATCTCTAGGACAACAGAACTATGTGAGCAAGATACTCTATTCTCAGCTATGGGTTTTATCATCTCACCAAGCTTAAGTTCCTTTACCTTGCTGGTATTTCACACATGGGACAGGAAATATAGGATTTCACAAAAGGACTGCTGATGCACGAAGAGACTTTTGAGGCTCCACGGAAAGCACTCATGCCAGGCATTACGCTATGGAGATGGAGGTGACCAGAGAAAGGGGACACCAACACTCATGTACCACAATCCGTATCCCCTGTGAAATTTCGAGCTACTGAGTGTTCCAATCAGCAACAGATATAATTTCTTTAAAGCCTACTAAAAAGTATTACATAGAAGCAGCTGCACTTAAAAGTCAGCATCTGGTGACCAGCAGGGCAATGACAGACAAATGGGATGTAGTTAGACCCAACTGCATCGTGTCACACGTGGTGCCACAGATCTGCCATCCGTACGGCAGACGAGGTTTGAGACCTCGGCAGAAAAAGATACGTGGTGACAAGGTTGTGTGAAAAACTGCAGAAACTATTTTGGAAAAAGAAGCGGTGGAAATACTGGTGAAATGCTGTATCTAGCAAGTGCAGACCAAAACACCACGCTTGATCTCACCGTCACTTCCTTCAAGCACACTGAAGTTTACTTGTCCAACGTGGCCCATCTTTTACGCAGTGAGGCTTACCAGCAGGTGAACTATAGCTACAGGCATCATTCCAGTTTAAATCAAATTTAAATCTTGTATTTGGGGGCATACAGGGAAAATACCAACAAGATGGAAAAACTAGTCTAAAACTTTCAGAACAGTACTATTGATTTATTCTGTGCTCTGAGATCACACAAACCTCTAGGGCAATTTAAAACAGCGCAACTGATATTTAACTTATTTCTTCCATAGAAAAGTCATGAGGCTTTAATCACCATGCTGCTTCATTAACTGGAGATTACTAATTACAGGATTTGTTAGTCAGCACTACCAGACAATGTTCTAGTGTTGATTATTTATACAGAGAAAATTGGAACTGATGAGTTAATAATTTTAACGGAATACGAGGTGATTTGCAAGAGCTGTCCTCAGCAGAATTGACAAAAATCGTTATGGTTGTCACATACTTCCAGAAAGTAACAGCTTCTGGGGGATCAATGTGAAGCCAAAGGTGAGAGAAAACAGCACAGGGCCAGTGAGGCACACACCTTAAATCATGTGTTGAACCTCCTGCCTCTACCCTTGACCACTCTGCTTAGAGGGCTGGGAGAAGACAGGGTATCTGCAGCATCTAATATTCCAGCACAGAGCAGAACTGCTATTATACAGAATGAAAAAACCATCATTTGCAGTTATCTCCTGTTCATCTGCTGCTGGTTAACACACACATATGTTCCAGCAAAGGCTAGATAAAAAAGGAAACTGAACTTCATCATCCAGCTACAGCAGTTAAAGCCTGCTGCTTCCCTTGGCTCCCAAAAAGAACAAAGGCTCCCACACACACCTCACGCCTTCTGACTAAGAGGGAAATGTCTTCTTTGGAATCTGTAGATCTTCTTCCATAATTAAGGAGGTGGATTACTGTTACATAACGAGCAGAATGTTGCTCCACGTGGGCAGCGAGTAATCACCAGCCTTTGTCTCAGACAGGCAGGAGCACGGAGGGTCAAATCAGAAGAGCACCTTGGAAGAGCTAACGTAGCTGGGCAAACACCACAACAGCATTATCTGCTGCGGCATTTCCCCACTGCAGCAGGTAAAAATCAACTATCAGTGGAAGGTAAATTCATAATGAAACAATACTGCAAATTTCACAAGGGTCGAGTTCTTCTTACTCACCTTCTTACTGCAGTGGAGCAGTTTCGGCTACTGTCTCGTAGGGCGCGTGTGCTGCCGGGGATCCCGGCTACGATTCCTTCTGGAAAGGAAACCGGAATTCAGGAGATCCGTCACTGATATACTGAACAGATGGTGCATTATTAATGAAGTTATAATTTGAAATAATAGATTTTACTCCACTGACTGCAATTTTATCACAGCAATATTTACTTCAATAATTAGTGCAACAAGGCAGGCACCGCGTTGACTGCAGTTGTCTGGTTTTACTGATATCAATTTTCCATAGCAAAGAACACCATGTCCCAGGTATGTTTTGCAACTAACATTTATTTGTTTGAGTTTTATAGTCTTTCTAAGCACATCTTTATTTTGTTGCATACAAAACACACACACATTGTCAGGGAACCCATTTTCATTTGTTTTTATAAATAACACACATGACCTGGAGGTCATGCTGTGTATTTCAGACACTGAATGTGAATGTGTGGCATCTGAAACTGGAGATAACTAATACTTCAACCACTGGATGAGAGTTCACTTAAATATTCTGCTCTAGATTTCACTGCAGTCTTAACTACGGGACTACAGTCAACAGATGTTGAGCTTTAGTCCCCCATAGTGGGAGAGGGAGAGGTGTTTGCACCTTTGTATTTTCGGAGGGGAAGGCTGTAGAGCAGTGTTTTAGCAAAGAAGCCAGCTCAACACATACTGCCAAGTTTAGTTTTCAAGAAACAAGCACAAAAAAAAAATTGTTTAGGAATAAGCTGGCCTTAAGAAAGCATTAAAAACACCCTGAGAAAAAACAAGTCACGTTTCGCTTTCTCACATGTCGGGATGCTCCCCTGCGCACCACGTTACATGGCTCCGCAGGACGTCCTCCTTCCTGCTTACCAGTAAGACATTGCTCAACCCTCCTCCGGTCAGCCCAACTTACCACACTGAAGTCAAAGCTGTTGTAAGCGAGAGCTATGGATTAATTCCAAGAATCCATCTGAGCTGAAATCCAACCCTTGTTTTCTCCACTTACTGTCTGAACACAAACAATTTTTTCTTTTTTTCTTTTTAAAGGAGTAAAACCCACGTCATTTACTCTCCGCTGGGTTTTAGGCCATGGCTTGCCTTGCCCCTTTCACCTCCATCTTCCTCTGATTTCAGTAAATCAAAGGGTAAGGAACAGCCCTCTTGCCAAAACAATCATTTTTAAATCAAGTTTTTCTTTTTTTTTTTTTGAGACTAGCAATTCTCATACTATATTCCAAACAGGAGTGGCGAATGTCGGCTCTCCACACAAATACGAGGGTGAGAGCAAGAGAAAAAGCCTTGCTATGAAACAGAAGAACCTGTGTTAGGTTAGGAGACCAAGAGGCCAAAAAGGAGCACAAGGTAAAAGCGCAAACGCTTTCAACACCGAGCAAATGGCACAAGGTTTGTGGTTGGCCTCCGATGGGCTCCCAGCCCACCACCACTGATCCATCCCTCCAGGATCAGCAGGCCACTTGCTGCTTTCTCACATTCCCCCTGCTTGAGGGAAGCTTTCCACAGTGTGGGCCACACGCTCGGGCCAAGGCAGCCCCTGGGCCCCGGCGAGGCTTTGGCCGGAGCAGAGCCGCGCTGGGGAGGGCAGGTGGAGAGGAGCCCACGCCTTCCTCCCAGCCCCAAATAGCACATGCCAAAGCTGGGGCCTCGCTCATCCCGATCATTCCTGCTCAGGCAGCACGGGCCTGCCTGATCCCCGGTCAGAATTCAGTAATAAACCCAAAGGGACTGAAATGCAGGGGCTTTTGTCGATCGAGTGGCACAGCCCTCCCAAAATACGGCATGGGAGAGAGGCGAGGAGCATGCACAGGGCTGTGGAGCTGAAAAATAGCACCTGAAAGGTCCTGCAGGTAAGAAAGGCCACCAGGAACATGGGAAAACAAGTCGTGAGGAGCAGTGCTTTCCAGGACCCCTTGCTCTGCCTCCAAGGAGGCATTTCCATCACACCGAGCTGCAGCTCCTGCCTCTCCCTGCAGGACCAGTAATAAGCCTCTACAGAAAGGGGGTGCGATGGGCAGTCTGGAGCAATTTCAGCCCTCAGTAGGTCAATACGCTCTTCAGCCCTTTCCATACAGGAAATTTTGAAAAGGAAATAAGTTAAGATTACTTTCCCAATCTCCTGCTAATTGCTGAAAAAGATGAATTTGCCCCCATAAATCACAAGGTGCACTGAGCCAGCCTTCAGCTGCAATCCCCACTCCATTGCCTCCCAACTCTTCCAGCTATACATGATTTCATAGCATGAGAAAATAATTACAGCTTCTAAATTGCAAACAGATTTAAATAGTAAGTAGCTTGGCCCCGTGAAGTATGTGCAGTTGTTTAAGTGCCTCTGGTGCTCTGTAAGAGCTGATAAATGCCAAGCTGCTACAGGAATCAGCCACCACCTCCAAACTGCAGGAGAGAACTCAATGTCTCATTCAAAGTGAAGCCACCCAAAACCCAATCTGCCTTTTGACTAAATGAAGTCTTGAAGCTGTAACTAAAGTGAAAACCTGAAATGACAATACACACATTCTTTATTTTTATTTGTATTGTTCTTCCCTGAACATTGTCAATGTACCTGTCTCAATTGCTTTTTCTTTCCTTTTGTTTTAAAAATCACAGAGACTTCTGGACTGCCAATTTTAATTTTCTTTTTTTTTTTTTTTTTTTTTTTAAAATCAGTCATCATTTTAAGAGCTGTTTAGGTCTTTTGCAGGCACTATTTCAGGACTATTCCAGAACCACAGCAGAAGTCTCTGCAGCTGAAGGCAGTCCCTGAGCAGGTGGGAATAACACCACCAGGAGCATCACCCTCCCTGGACACCCCTACAATTTTGACATGAACGTTTAACCCCTTGTCACCCCAGCCAGTCCATCTCTGCAGTACTGGTTTATGGCCTCTGCAAAGTAAGTTGGGCAGGAGATAAGCTTGTAGGCAGGCTCTTTGCTAGAAGGCTACCTGCTAGGCTGGAGTCAAATTCTGAATGGGCCAGCACTGCTGCAGGAGAAGCCTCCTGCCTGGGCTCCTCCCAGCTTCCCTCTCTCCCAGTTTGCAATCCGCGCCAGTGCTGCAAACACCCCAAACTATGCCTGATGAACATCAGCAGCATTTCTCCTGCACAGACTTTTGAACTGGAAGTTAATACACAAGGAACAGCTTGCAGCAGGGAAAAAACAACCCAGCAACTTTCCAGATGAATACACTACCATCTTTGGCTTTCCGCAGAAACGAGCCTTTTGTTTACAGGCTTGCAGAATCTGACTCCAGGGGCTGGCCTGTTCTTGCTCAAAGAGGGAAAACAAGCCTGACCTCAGTGTGCTGGAATAAACTCTGCCCCCTCCTTCCTTCCACGCTTCTCCCAGTGCAAAGGTAAAGAACATGATATCCAGCAGCGTGACCGAGCTCGCGGGGTGAAGCGTGACTGCACACACTCCTGTTTACCGACATCGAAAACAAGAGCACTAGAGCCAAGGAGGTGAACTGGACACAGTCCTGCTGCCATTCATCAAGCTACGCCGGCCGGCGCTTCCCGGCTGGTGAAAGGTCTTCAGTAAGTCAGCTGGCCCCCGGTACCTTAAGTACAGCATTCACTGCTTCACACATACCTCTCCGTGCACCGACACTCCCCTGTCTCCCACTTGTACCATTTCCTACACAGCTGATAAGCAGGCTGCAATTTCCTCCAGGCGGATATTGCACACCAGCACTTGCTGGCAACAAGGCCTCAACAAAGAAACTAAAAGTCGTCGTGCAAGACTCGGGGCGGCTCTACCATTCTCATTAGAAACAGCTACTCATCATGGGAATTTGTCACCTGGTCGTATTTGGCCCTTCCTGAACTATACGCTGTTTATGGTGCAGGCCAGAACCCCTTGATCAAGCGTGCTCTGTGAACATGCAAGCAGCTAGCAATGCAAGTACCAGCACTTTAAGAAATACCTTGAAATGGGTGTGGGCAGCAAGGAGGGGAATTCCTTTCTGAACTAACTGGAAGCAGCAACAGTTGGTAATGCAAAGCATCTCCCAGGGCTGGAGCCTGCAGCTGCCAACGTTCCCTCAAAGTCAGGGCAAGGCTCAAAGGAAGCCAGATCGTCCCTTCCAGCCCACCAGAAGGCCTGTGGTGCCAGGAACTCCATGGGAGGCTGCCTCTGCAGAAGAGCCTTTCCACCAGGACCAGCCAGCTCACTGGCAGGAGGAACTTGCTATACTTCCCTTGGACACTCCAAGATCCGGCAGATTGTGGAGTGGGCAGGAGGCTGATGCTATCAACTATTCCAACTGTGATTATATTCCAACATCAGAAGGACACAGGCCTGTTGGAGGGAGTCCAGAGGAGGCCATGAAGATGCTCGGGGGGCTGGAGCAGCTCCCCTGGGAGGCCAGGCTGAGAGAGTTGGGGGGGTTCAGCCTGGAGAAGAGAAGGCTCCAGGGAAACCTTTGAGCGGCCTCCCAGGGCTTAAAGGGGGGGCAGGAAAGGGGGGGAGGGACTCTGGGTCAGGGGGTGGGACAAGGGGTGACGGGTTTAAACTGGAAGAGAGGAGATTTTGATTAGATAGAAGGAAGAAATTCTTCCCTGTGCGGGGGGTAAGGTGCTGGCCCAGGGTGCCCAGAACAGCTGTGGCTGCCCCCTCCCTGGAAGGGTTCAAGGCCAGGTTGGACAGGGCTGGGAGCACCTTGGGCTGGGGGGAGGGGGCCCTGCCCGGGGCAGGGGGTGGGACTGGAGGGACTTTAAGGTCCCTTCCAACTGTTCCATGATTCTCTGATTAATAAGACATTCTATGAAAAGATCAGGGAGAATTTAGGAATACAAGATTCAAAAACTCATCCTTCTGTAGCAAGTGACTGCTGATCGTGCTACTAGTCCTTAAAATTTTTAAAGAATGCTTCAATACATGACAAAGTGTAAATGTCAAAGACATGGCATTCATACAGTGAACAAGACACCAACCCTACCACCTTTGCAACTGAAGGTCTTGACAAACTGATGTGGGGTTTTAAAGAGAGAACGAGAAAAAACTGCATTTGCACAGGCTCTAAAGACTAACTCCAGCCTGCAGTCTGCTCATTTTGCTGCCGGAGTTCAGAGATTCCAAGCACTGAAAAGCCCGTGCATTTTAGAAAAAGCAGAGTCAGTCAGTGTACTGTTTGTGCAGCACAACCTCGACATTCCCATTCCCAACAGGAGCCCTGCTGTGCTCGGAGCAGCGTGGTCCAGCGGAGCTCGGGCCTCCCTGGCCCAGCAGACAACACGACCTCATTCGGTGCCGTGAGGTAACACAGAACAGCTCATGGAAAATGAAGCTGTCAAGTGGCAAAAGGCTCCTTTTAAGATGCCTGATGGATCCCCAATCAAGGAACTTGGGAACTGTTACATGCCGTACCACAGGGATAAATTAAAGCATCACTGGCAGGTACTGCTGACCAGCAGGTAACTGACACCCAGATGCATCCCCACAAGACTGTGATTCAGAGCAGCACTGCAATTACACGAGGTAACGACCTGCTCTGCAGCATGGCACGAGTGCAAACCCAGGCCAGAAGTTCAGGTGCTGGCATTAGTGAAGTTAGAGGGAGAGAGACCCATTGCTGAAGGTGAAGTCACTCAGGTCACACTCGTTATTAGATAACCTTAATGGGATAACCAACAGCTGGCTTAATTCTGCTACTTAGCACTCTAATAATAGGCAAAAGATCTTGGTCCAGAGGTAGACTTTGTAATTTCTCTAAAAATATATACCTATAAATAGTAAATCATTATCAAATAACTGCACCTGGACAACCAATGCAAAACATCCATGGTAAAGGGACAGCTTGTAAAGTTTAACTTTTTCCCATTAATTCCTCCAAGGGATGAGCAGATCCTTTTTTCCTTGTCCACAGAACTCCTGCCTTTTTCCAGCACACTGACCAGGATTTTTGCTAAGTAACAGCTGCCACAGCCAGTGCACATTTGCTTTTGGAAGCAAATCACTAATTGTGAAGTTGCTAGGAAGTCTGTTCTGGCAGCTTGCTCTGGAACATTTTTTAAGTCCTAAAAAGGGAAGGCTTGGAGGAGAGGCAAGCAAAAAGGGCCTTCCCTGTGTCCTGCAGTGCTTGACACCTCAAGGGATCTATGCTGCAAGCTCAAAAGCCACAGAAACCATTTGACAAGGCCCCTGCTACTCCACTTGTCACTTTAAAGTCCCTCCAGAGGCAAAGTCTGACCAGCAGCTGCTCCCGTGAAGCTCAGCTCCTGCGGGGTCTCCAAGCAGAGCAGTGGGAAGTGTAGCCAGCAGCTGTGCTGCTGCAGGACAGAGAGCAGCCCAGCACCCCAGCGTCGCGCACAAAGGCATCTACCCACAAGCCGTTTCACGTTAGGGAAAGTGCAACTCTAGACCACGCAGCCCTGTACATAACGAGTAACTCATAACTGAAGTTTAAGTGTGAAATGCCTTAAACACTCATCGATCTAAAGAAAAGGAGCAGAGGTGAACGAGGATGGGCAGCCCGGAGCAGCACAGCATGGTACCCTCTTTACCTACCCAGCCTTTCTGCAGCGAGCAGAGTGGGCTCTGAGCAGTCGGGGGGTCTCAGAAGAACAATTACTACACAATCATGCATTCCTACTCAAGCTTTGTTTTTCCTCTGAGCAAAAGAGGAAAAAGTTTAAAATAAACCTTGCAGACAGCAGCATTCCATTTGCAAGAGTTCATTCTTTAAAGAAATGGGACAAACTAATTCCTCAGTAAATATTTGGGGTTACAACTCTTCTTAGCTGTATCTTGTTAAACACTTCCAAGGTTTTAGAGAGCCAGTAATGTACTCAGGACAACAGACCATGGAAATAACAGGACTTATTTCAGCAGTAACAAAGCTATTTTTAAAAATTTTACTTATGGGATGCCAATTTCCTGAAGCTGTTTGGAAAATTAAAGTTAAAAATGTACAAACACTAATGGAACAAAAATGTGCTATAGCAACAGCCTTCTTTTGCTAGGAGATACGCTAGGTATGTTTCTGGACTTTGCAACTTACTTTCATCCAAAAAAATCCCCCTTTCTTCCTTCTAGAGGATAGATTGAGAATAGCAATAAAAAAATCTGTATGTCTGCAGCAAAAAAATGTTTATAGATAAAGTTTATTTTTAATAAAAAAAAAATCTTCCGGTTTTATCAAATGCCTCCAGCTGTTATAAACAGATCAAACCAGTGACAATACACTTCTTTACTCTACAGATGCTTAGGTTTAACATAATTAGATTAGCTCAATGCCTCTGCCAGGCAAATAAGCAATACAAGAAGCTCTTTTATGTTGCTGACAACCTCCTAAAAATTGGAGGAATTTTAAAATGTACACCACTTAACAACTGCTTGAAACAGGAAGAGGAGGTGAAAGAGTATCCAGCTGAAGCAGCAAGGGAGAATTCATTACACTGTAAATACCAGAGTGAAACACAGATGGGATGCTGAGGTTTATAATTCTTAAAGTGCCATTATAAAAATGCACAGGCATTTGCTTTTAAATATTATGAGAAGCAGCTGAACGGTGTAAAGTATAGCCGCTTTCATAGGCTGCACTGACAATTCAGCAACTGTTCCATTAAAACAAATACTAACCATCAACAGGCTATTGACTTCAAATCACTAAAAAAATCACACACAAAAAAATGATGATAAACTAGCATTGCTTCCAAGCTAGCAATAAAGCACTCCCAAGGGAGGGGATCTTCCCCCCCTTTCCTACCAGATGGGTAAAGTTCACTTCATTCTGCCGTTACAGAAAGCAAGAAGGGAAAGGAGAAGCACGTCTTGAGGAGGGATTTAGAAGCAAGGTTAATAGTTTTATTTTAAATGTGTATGTTTCTCCTGGGATGCCTTTTTATCTCAAAGCAACTTCTGAGGTTATTTCAATGTACTTTCAAGTCATACAAGTGCCCTATCTTCTAGGGGCTACGAGGCAATTTTATACAGACAATTAGTAAGAAACCTAAATGCCTTAATGAACCCTGGGAAACAGGGTGCTCTTGACAGCTCAGTGATTACTAGGCCAGGGCAGCATCATTTCTGCAAGATGTAAGTCACCAATAAAGGCGCCTTCACGGAACTTTAAGAACTGGGCAAAAATTGACAGGATTAAAAACTGCTTCCTAAGTAACAGATTGGTGCTGTGGGAGTCCTGACTGGTAGCAGAGAACTGCTGGTTATTCACCATGCAGAGCTGAATGAAACAGGAGGGTTCACAAAGGGGTCCTGAAAACAAAAGCCAAACCTAGCAGCGACAACTCGTTCACAGGCCCTTCTGCAGCAACAGCTTAAAAAGGAAAAAAAAGCACTCTGGGCTGGGGAGAGATGCATGCTTCCATACTTCAATAAAAATATACTTCTTTAGTAAATAAAGATTTGCTTTTCAGATGGAGACTGGCTTAAGCATTTCCTGTTTGGTGCCCTAAGGCAAAATATTACAATATAACAACCTCCATTAGTTTTCCTTTTTTTGTTTTTCTCCCCAATCCCTTATGCTTTGAATTAAGTCTCCAGTTGACTCTGACTCACAGCAAAGCTCTACGCTGATCCCACAAACATCATTCCCCTCTTGGAGGAGACACCAAGTGCAAAAAGTAGGGCAAAACAGTGCAACTGGGACAGACGGGACATTTTTTAGGAAAGTGAGACAAGAGGAAACGCTGCTGTATATCCCTGCCACAGTTTGGGGAAAGGACCAACAGTCACATGATGATACACAGCTCCCAATACATTTGCTAATGAGTCTGCCAGTCAATTACTCATTTCAAATGGTTTCAAGGACTTATGCTCTCTCAGCGTTCGGGAGACCAATGCTGTTTCTCAGATGACGAGCAGAAGCGGCGGTGTGTGCCTGGCAGCCGCTGCTGTGTGGTCCAGCTGCCAGGGACACACTGCCCTCTTTTGGGGACTCCAAAATCAGCCCCACGGAAGGACACTGAAGACCAACACGCTGTTGGCATCTCAAAAAATTATTTCTGCCCAAGAGGAAAAATCTACGGCAACAAGCAACTCTGCTAACGTTCTCCTGCCTGATATATTGCTCGGAGGATGGAAGTGTGAGTGCCTTTGGGAAAAGCTGCGTTTAAGGTAAATCTGTTTTGATTAATAACCTTGAAGGTACCTTTATATCATCCTATCAAAACTTAAATCTTTTCACCTGGACTTGCATGGCAGATAATGCACGGCACAACTGTGTCAACCCTGGAGAATATTATCACATCTAAAGAGCAGTGATACTGGGATATGGTAACAGTCATCACCTCCAAGTGATGTAATTCAGAAAAACCATTCCAAATTATAGGCAGCAGCTATATGTTACCTTTGTGTGACCTTGGGGCAATTTTAGACACTTACCTTGGTCAAAATGTCTCTAAGTGGACTTTGAGCGTGCTGCTAGCACATTCACCTACTCGCCTCATAAGATATCCCTGATTTGGGGAACCAAGGATACAAAGATGTGAAAAATTAACTGTGAGGCAGGAGAGATGGTTTGGATGGCTTTGTGGTATACTGCTGCATAAACATACCTGGTCAGAGAGTGTTCACAGCACCTTCTTCAGCACAAAGGCAGATGCGCTCTCTGGCTTGAAAAGGGTCAGCTCTCCTAAAAAAGGGAATGGAGAGAGTTTTCAGCAATTAAAATGTTCCTGCAGGGAAGGCCTGCTACTCTGAGCATCAGGCTTTGATCCAAGCAGCTGAAGCACCTCACACCTTTTTTTTTTTTCATTTAATGAAGGCAGACATTGTCGCCATATGGCTACAAAGACCCTTTTTACACTGACAGACACAGGCACGATTCTCTCCCTGCTTGAAGCCAGCCTAGGCTTGGCTATTACAGAACTATTTAAAGTCACCCAATAGGTATGAGGGCCATGTCACATGGATTCCATGATTAGCAGCTTCGCAGCTATGATGCTCAGCCAGCTTTAAGGCTGACTCCTGCCACGGAGGCAAAGGACCTGTTTGTGCTCAGTGCAATTTCCTATCTGAGTCTGAAGATGGCTCCATCGGCACAAGAGATGCCATCCACTCAAGCCTCCCTATGCACAAGAAAAAAATATCATTAGGCACACAAAGAATGAAGAAATATTCAGAATGCTTAGTCAGCCATCAATCACGTATTATTTGTCATATGCTGACAACAATAATGCTGTGAAGGCAAGGAAGCAGTCACATACATGCATTATATATTTCTAAAGATGTAAGACTGCGATATAGAAGCTACAACAAAAGATACTAGAGAAAAATAGCCTGAGCAACTCATGGAAGTCAAAGAGAAAAAGAATGACAAAGACAGATTTAACTAAAGAAAGGGAAGAGGAAGGCATATCTGCTGCATTTCATTTTTTGTTCCTCCCCACAACGATCAAATTAAAAAGCCCACACACTTAAATTAAGTACAAGTAAGTTACAGGGGAGCTGGAAATACAGTCATTCAGAACCACTATTGAGGTTAGGAAAATTGCTGCATTGTATTTCTTTGTCAAGCAGCAGATAATGAAATCTGCAAAAGAAAATGCAGAATTTGGACCCATCACACAAGAACCAGAAGGAAACCAAGGAAATCTTAGGTATGGGTTTACCAAGCTGGATCTAAGGAGCCCTGGGCCCCATAAATACCACCCAGCAGGGTGTAAGTGATGGCACAAAAGTGGCTGTGCAAAGATCCCAACACTTCCCCCCACATCCTCACTGCAGCCACAGCCATAACGCTACCTTCACACACACAGCCCAAGTCTTAAATCTCAACAGTTTCTGGGTCTTTTTGTGTTTTTTTTTGTTTGTTTGTTTTGATTTTTTTGTTTGTTTTGTTTTTTTTTTTTTAAACACAACAAAAAACAGAACTTGGGGTGCACATGTGCCCAGGACCCAGTTACAGCACCATGGTTTATTAATAAACCCTTCTTCAAGAACCTTCACAATATTTAATTTATACCTTTGAAAACACCTCTGATAAAACCCTGGTTCCACCGATGTCAGGCAAGATTTGTCATTGACTTAAAGGTAAATATCCTAGTCACATTTATGTTTGCATTACATTGCGTCCAAAGCTCCAGATGTGACTTTAGTATTTAATTCATGGTGACAGGCAGTCATCTCAGCATTTCCAACAGTCAGCCAACCCCCACAAACAGAAGGCTACTGAGATCCCTTCAAGGCTTGACTGACATGAAATCCTCTCTAGCTATTAGAAAGGAAACATCCAATTCATGTTTGGACATTTAATGGAAGAAAGCACAAAGGGAATAGAGGATATGAACATTATTATTTCAGGTAAAGCTTTTGCAAGCTTGGGTTTCCTTTAAGGTGTGATAAAAACAATCGCGTAACTATGGCTGGTGCTGCAAGGGGCCAGAGGGCAATAACAGGGCTGCTGCTGGTGCTCGGCCTGTTTTCATGGTAACAGCACTAAAACAGATGCTGGAAGCTCTGTGAGGGCAAGTAGCTGCATAGCTTGTTTCTAGAGGGAACTGTTTAATGTCTAATCATTAACAGTAAAAAACACCCTAGATAAAAGTCAGCTAGCGATAGACTGAAGCAATGATGCATTTCAAGTCAGCAGAGTCATTACAGTCACCAGGAAGCGCGGGATGTTTGCTTGTTCCTGTTATGGCTCTACCGTGTTTCCCCTGCAGAGGGGACAGCTTCGCAGGAAACAATATAAATTAGAATTAGAAACAGTCATCTATTTGTTCTTCAAACCTTCATCCAAACCTTCTTCATGCAAACAGCAGGATCATTCGCTCCAGCATGCTGAAGGCAGCAAGACCAGACGTGCTCACACACATTAGGGCATTTTAAGCTGCTGCTGCTGCTGCCATTAAAGATGAGAAGCAGCACCGGCAGCGTTGTGAGCTTGCTTGTCACAACGGCTGCAGACTTATGTAGTCTGAAAGGTGCCAACTTAAAGCGTATCAACCCTGTTGCCTGCCTGGTAAGGCTGTGAGGGCAAACCAACCCCGAAGTGTACCTGTAGGACCCTGCTCTGATGTAGCAGCACGCTTGGGAGTCCTGTAAGAGCCCAAGATAGAAGTGGAGGTGCGTGAACCATCCTCTGCCTGCGTGGTACATCTGCCCTGGGGAGGAGATGCCAGACGTCCCGTGCTGCACGCCCGGCTGGGGATGGGCAGGCTCTGGGCACAGTCACAGCACGTGCACTGCATCGCATCGCCCCGCCGGGCATCAGCTCCGCTCTCCTACCTGCAGCTTCTGAGCACTGTCAGCTGCCACAGCTCCAACCTGGCTGTCGGACAGACACAGGCACCACTAAGATGACATGCAAAACGCCAAGTCCTCTTACGCTTCCAAGAAATCTGATGCATTAAGACACCCGCTAGACTCACTCGAGTCCAGCCCAAGAGGCACCAATATCTGCCAGCCCACATACTGGAACAGAGAAGCATTTGTTCCCTTTCATATCAACCCTACCCTCTGGGCTAAAATCCAGAGACAACCACTGAAAGCAAAACCCCACAGCTGCCAAACAGGCACGAGGGTCCCAGACCCTCCTTCCACGCACCCCTGTCCAGGAGGAGTGTTCACCTCGAGTCCCCTCCCAAGCCACAGCTGTAAGCGAGCACAGTGGGTGTTGCTGCAGCTGGAGCCTGATGAGATAGTACATGAAGTAAAACAGAACTGACCCAGACTTTTAAGTTGATATAAATTGTTCTTTTTCTTTGCTACCCAAGGTACACAGACTCCGTGGATGAGCACGGAGAAAGTCTGCATCAGAAGTACCATCTGCATCATCCTCACTAAACCTTTCTTTTTGAGTACCTTTATCACTTCACCTCCTGTCAAAAGAGCCTGTTAAAATATACCTAGCATTCAAAAAAAGGTTCTAAACAAATTTCAGCGTTTCAGTGAAAAAAAAAAAAAAAAAAAAAAAAACAGCAAAAAAAAAAAAGTCCAAAAGATTCTATGAAAAAGGCAGCAGCACGTCAGCAACCATATCTGTCTTCAGTTCCTGAAGCTAAAGCATCGCTCTGCCCATCACGCAGTGACCCCAGGCCCTGTGCCCAGCTGGAACCGTGGTGCTCTCTGCCAGAAGATGCCTCCGCAGAACCCCGCAGGACTCTGTCCTTCCACGAGCGCAAGGACAACAGCCCACACGACACAGCACAGCACCATCCCTGCCCAGCCGAGCCGCAGCAGCGGATAACAAAACAGCAATGTTTTCACCACACAGCTTCACACTCTGAAATATTAAGAAAAACTACTTAGGATTACGAGACACCACCACAAAACAAAATGTATGTTCACTGGTTTTTAACAGAGCCATTTACCAGTTGTTCTTCATCTCCAGGCCCTGTATTTACAGAAAAACTACTCGATGTAACAAAGCTTTGCTGTGCTTTAAAGCATCACAGAACTAGGCCTTTTTAAAAAAACATATTTAGAAAGAGATACCCAAATAATACATTGCCCTTTTTTTTTGTATCTTTTATCAAAAGCTTCTTAAGAAGCAATTATTTGCTTCCCTATTAATGTGGTGTTGAAAAATTCTCAACTGCCTCATTATGACCATGTTGATGCTCTTAAAAATCTGCAGAGACTTGGGAAGTACTTGAAGTCTGTTGTCCCAGAGGCAGAGCATCACTACCTTTGTACCCACCAGGAACATCACCCCCTCACCCACAGCCACAATGCAAAGCCAGAACCATACAGATATACAAGGTCCCTACGAGCCTTGCTGCACGCGTTGCAAAGGTGTTGCCCAGCCGCTGGGATTAACAACGATCATCCAAACCAGCGTCCCCCATGAGAGACCAACTCCAGCAGGAGCCGAGTGAAGCTCCTTCCACCACTGGAACAACCAAGTGTGGGTCACATCATACAGAAGACAACAGTGGGAGCCCACAGCATCCCGAGAGGCAAGCTGACTTATGGCAATGTGATTTCAACTCTCCTCTTCGGACCTACATACAGTAGCACAGTCCTCCCCCCTCGGACCAGCTAACAAAGTCAGAGTTGCATGAACAAACCTGGTAAGATTGGAGCAGCAACCACTATTGGTAGAAGACTGAAAAAGTCTTCAAATGCTACAGAAAGCCCACTCCTTAATGAGATCTGTTTCAGTGTCACACAAGCCAGGAAAGCAAACCAATAATATTTATATAAATGGAGTAGGGCTGAATCTTCTGTAAGTCTGGTCATGAAAAGAAACAAGCAAATTCACATTCACAGTGAGGTACTTGTCAGCTCTGGGTGCAAGGGTGAAAGAGGTCAGGAATTTATGAGCTCTCACTTACGAATCCATTCTTTCCTAACACATTTATACAGCTTGCAAAACCTTGAAAAGAGAACTTGGCAACGAGTCTGCCAGCAAGCTCTCTGCTCCCCACATTCTTTATCACGCTCATTTCCTACGGTCCAACGGAAATGCATGCAGGCATTACAGACAAGTATTAGATCATGTAATAGATTCACCTGCTCCTTAACTTTCTACTCCAGTAACTAGTTCCACAATAACCCTTTAAATTAGGTTGCTAATAAAGGTAATGGCATTATCCTGGAAAGAAGATATAAGAAGCAAGAGCACTGTCAACTTTCATCATTCTCTATTTTTCTTAGATAAAATTAAACACTGCTAGTGAAAATGGCTTTTTACTTTAATAATCTCACTTATGTTTGATCTACATAATTATGCACGGCCCAGGGTGAAGCGTCTAGTATTTAAAAATGTAAAAAAAATATGTTTTAAGAATTCTACAGTTTATGGTTGCCCAGTGCTACCAGCACTTGGAAATCCTCCTGATCAGATGCAACCTGCAAGCAAGCTCAAGTATCAGCCAACAATAAGCAGCAGTAGTACAAATGATGTGGACAAATGCCTCTCAAATGCTGTTACAGGATTAAGCGGACAGTGTCCAAGACCATACTTCTTCCCACCCAGCTGTTATATTTTATTTTTAATTAGCATAAGGCTACAGGTCAAGCCAGCAGGTTTCTCATTTCTTGGGTTTGGAGGAACAGGAATTTACAGTGTGATACCATTCACAGCAAGCAAGCAGCCAACTAGAGAAAGATGGAGAGAAACACTGAGCCAGCACAGAGCCCTTTTTGCAGTAATGAAAAAAAATACTGCATTTGATTCATTTTTACCTTGTATGCACTTAAAAAAATTCACGTAGCATTTGGACAACTTCTCAAGAGAAGCCAGCCGCATTGCACTGCCTGGAGGTCCAAACCCCGATCCGGGGGCAGCAGCACGCGGGTTACCTCGATACAATCATGGGAATTTGAACCCTTAATTACAGCGTATCACAGCAGTCTGCACATGGAAAATATGAAAGAGGAAGGCTTTATTTATGCAGGGGACAACAGTTTCAAGGATGACATGATTAAATCAAGGAAAAATGGTTAAATGCAGAAAGCTAACAGGTTTAGGAAGTTCTTAAAAGCAAAGCAGCTGCACCAGGGACTCTTTGGCTTCTCGAACTACAGGAAAAACACCTGTGCACAGAACTTTGAACCTGAAATGCCTCAGGAGCACTCACCAGGATCCCCACTGCTAAAAATTCAGAACAGCTGAACTTTATTACGACCAGCAGCAGCAACCCTCCTGCCAGCCTGTGGCCTCTCCCTCGGCTCAGGGTGTTAAGGAATATCCTAGGCCACTAGCAGTTAGCTTTGTTAAGCCTCAAACAAGATTTCCTGCCCCTCCACCAACCTCCCCCAAGTGCTTTTCTGCACCCTGGAGACATTCTCATCTTCCCCAGGCTAGCAGAACTCTCCTCTGAAAATTAGGGAGCAGCACACTTCATCAGGGTGGTTTGCTGCAGACAGATTGTATTTTACCTACAAAATAACAGCGTATGCAGTTATTAGCCAAACAACCTCTCCCAGCTGTTATTTACTGAAGAGAGTAGGAAGTGGTTACTCTCTCCAGCTACACCTAAACCACAGCAACTTTTTTTTTTTTTTTCTTAGTGCAGTACAGAGGGAGCGCAGTAACAGTGCACCAGAGAGATGCACACAATACATCTCCTCTGTTAGTTGACAACCCTCTTCTATTTCGGGAATGCTCATCTGCAGGTGGAATTGGATTTATGTTCCCATGACTGACAACACAACTCAGTCGACTCCGCTCCATCCTGGCCTATGGCAGCTGCTGCTATTTTGAGCACTGTGCCTCTCCAGCGCTGCCGAACAGCATTATTCCAAAGGTGAGAACTATTTCCAGATAACACAAGAACAGCATTTTTCACACTTTTTAAAAAATACAAATCATGGATTTTTAAATTTTGCAAGAGGATGAAGAAACCTCTCCAGCAAAGCCAGGGTCGACTTGCATTAATGGGCTTTTCTTCTACATAACCCATGGAGCTACTGAGACTATTAAAATGAAATTAGTCACTGCCCTGTAGCCCACTTGCTGCCCTGCTGGAATGGGCAAAAGTCTTCCCTAGACTATCACAAAGATATTCTTCACCAGCAAGTAGGAAAGCATCCATTCCCTCTATCCTGACAAGAACCTTGCCTTCTGGCAACAGTCCAGCAATGTGGTCCTTCAGCAGTCACAGCTACAGCTAATCTATCCTGGAATTGTCCCCAGAAATACCCATAAACCAGAAAGAAGTAGAAAAATGTCATGTAGCATCGAGTCAATATCATATGTACTCCTAACAAAAGTGTTAAATCTAGAGCATATAATTTTGTTTTTCACACATAGGCACCACAAATACTTTTCACAAACATGCACCAAAAGAGCAGGTTGTTTTTAGACTGAAGAGATGTAAGAGTTAACTGCTCCTTAGGAGCCTCTAGAAAGTGTCAACCTAGATCCCCAGAAAGAAAAGCTGAGGGTGGGATAATAAGGCAAAGAATGTTAACCATCTAATTAGCAATCAGAGAAAGAAGAATTTTGCGATCAGTCAGAAGCGCTGACTTCAAGCTTAATATTGACCCGTGCAAGCACTGCAGTTTGGCTGGGGCTGTTCTCGGTCGCTCACCCGGAGGTCCCTAACACAGGGCACCTTTAATTGCTGCGAGCAGCCAGCTCTGCAAGATGAAGGGCTAAGGCGGGCGATCAACCAGAAGGTCTGAAATCAGAGCGGTTCAGCTTCTTCCCTGCACCAGCTGAAAGGCTGCCCACCGCGGCTCTCGTGATCCCACTTCCATTGCAATTAGCCACAAAAGCTGTAGCAGGTCAGCAATTGTTTCAGCCTTCAGAAGCTTGTGTCCTCCACGATGCCTGTAATGAACAATGCCTGGACAAATTAAATTCCAGTCAAGTCGTCACCAGCTGCAGCTCATATGCACACAATTTTTTAACTAACATTCTGGAGCAAGCCCTTCCTTGTCCTCCGTAAGCTGAATTGCTTGTGCCCCACAGGGCTGTTAGAAAATAATTACTTCTCTAAACCCACAGGCTACTCTTCCAAAGTAGGTGTGCGCCATGACTAATATCTGGCAACCAACCAGTTCCCATCTGCATTGGTATGCTGCGAGCACAGAGCTACTGCTGTCACTTGCAACAGCTCCTGTTATATCTATGCTAACAAATGTGAAATCCTTTTTTCACCCCAGTGTCCTATGTTTAAAAAGCTGCATATATTTCTGTCGATGTCTTTACAAAGTGTATCTGCTATTTATCATGTGCACTAATTGATCAGTCTTTAAAGCAAATGCTCTATGCTCGACAAGTTTCTACAAGGGACCATAGCACCATATATTTGAGCACTAACAAATTAATTTGGCATTGCACCTCTGCAGTGTAAATCAGCAGAAAACATGAGATTTTGTTGCCTTTCCCAGAAAAATATTTGCAGTAAGCCCCCCTCAGAGCATAGGGTGGGATTTACGCTTTAACAAGCACAGAATAGACTACAGACTCACCAAAATGGAATTACAGAAAGCCACCCGTTGCTCCCGCAGCTCTTCCTGGGGACATGCTTTCTATAGCTCGCTTCCCAACACCACCAGCATCACGGCACCAGGAAACACAAATTCATTCAAACGAGCAGGGAACACACAGTACAGCCTGAAGCGGCTCTTTCAGATGGATACTGGAGCGCTAGGAGCCAAACTCAACTTAGTAAAACTGGCTGCAGGAGAAACTTGAGAGAGAAAAAGATACCGGTGTTCACACTGCTGGCTGTGCCTGAATGTCTACGGAGTATGTCTGAACCATCAGTTTGTTTCCCAGAAGACTGGAGTGCTGCAGTCCCACCTCACCTTAAACACACCTGATCCAAACTGACAGCACGTACAGGTCTGCTGAGGGACAGACCCCTGTATTCTGAAAAACAAACGGTTCTGGAAATATTTGTAGGCAAGGCAGCATGGGGTTATAAATTAGAAGAGAAGGATGTGGTGAGAGGTTAGTTTATTTCCAAGTACTTTATCATTCCTTTTTGAGAGCTTTTCGTACAGTCACATTTACCTCAAAACAATCTCCAGGTCCTATCTGTAGCAAAAAAAAAACCCAAAACAGTAAATCATTTTACTGACCAGCATCTAATCCCGTCCTACCTGCAGTTACCTTCACCTGACCCAAGACAGCGACTAGAGCACAAGGTGAAGGGTCCTCTTTGCTTATACGTTTCCCATGTTCCTTCTTTACCAACACTCAAGAAACCCACAAACCAAACCAACAAAATTAAGCTTAGTGATTCCCTGACCACATGAAAAAATACAGTTTAAAGACCATCAACACTTGAATTTCCAGTCTTGCAGTTTTGTCTCCAAACTTCATTCCATTCTTAGTCTTACCAGACACCAACCCACTCTCAACTGCTAGATAATATTTCTTTATTTTAGTACATTCTTCTCATCCTTCCTTGCTTTTCAAAACCAGTACCTTCAAAAATCTCATATAAAGAATATAACTTACTGAATATTTATTTCCCCATTTCTAAGCTACAGTTCTGGTACTTAAGCAGAAAATGTGCTGCTAGCAGGAGGCATGTTCCGTTTACTAGCTTTACCATGTACTTTGCAAAAGCGAATTTTAGATCCTTCCAGATGATCAGCACCACTTTTGTTTCATGATTTACCAGTCAGTATCTTACATGGATGGAGGCCAAAGGGTCAAGATCAACAGCATAACTCCACACGCGATTCAGCGACAGGAATGACAACAATGTCTAATTGGGATTAGCTGCAATTAAACCTGACTGACACTAGCGCAACACAAGCTTCCGTCGGATGTCACCACAGGCGCTCACAACGCTCGTGGGTTACAGGAAAAATGGTTTCCCAACATTTTGCCCAAGACACAATGAGTGTGATGCTCCTGGAAAACGATGCCAGATCCTTTTAATCATTGGAAACACATTACCCGGAGCTACTCGCTCAGACACCCAGCACCGCTGCACACACGCTTCAATCCCACACCAGCCAGAAGAGCATCCACTGGTAAGATTATACCTATCAACACAGTTCCCAAGTTAGAAGCAAAAAGGTCATATTTCTTGGCCTTAACTAAGGCTCTTTCTTAAAAAAAAAAGGAAAAGAGGCTCCCAGACCTCTTTATGCCCCCCCCAACAGAAAAGTTGCATAGTAACATCAAACTCACAACATTTGTATTTGGGAATTGTACCATAATTCACAGTGAGTAACTGAAAAGAGAAGCTGTGATACGTCATGATTTATTAAGCATAAACACTGATCCTTTGCCAGCAAAAAAAAAAAAAAAAAAAAAGAAGTCACCCTTAAGACTGGAGGAACTGAGAATAACCATGACTACAGCAGGAATAACCTCTTAAAAGCACTTTCTGCAGTATGTCTACAGAAATTCTTCTGTAGTTTCAGAACTGCAGCAGAAAATTCTGAGGACAAGCTGCAAGGGTTAAAACACATGAGAAATATTTAGAGCTTGTGCATTTTTCTAAGAGCAGATGAGGCAGAAATGGACAAAAAGCCTTCAGGGCTCAGAAAACCCCAAACTATTCTATATATTTAAAAACAGATTTATTTTTTCTGAAGTGGCTAAGTTAATAACAATAAAAAAGAAAAGCTTTTGGAGAACATTAGCAGGACATCAATCTCAGTCGCTGGCTGCTCCCCGGAGCTGTGAGAGGAGGCTGTCACCTCCATACCACCACCCGAGCAGGCCCGGGGAACATCCTTCCACCATCCCAGGCCCCAGCACTAACGCTGGCCTTGGGCCAGATCCCGTTCTGCTACTCGGACGGTCACATTAGGAGTGAGGCATTTTAAAAATTACTCTTACATGGTCTGTTTTCTAGCTGTTTTCCCCCCACTCCCCTTTTTGTAGAATGAAAATAAAACAAAGCAGGAGTTACTGAGGTTTCTCAGCTTTTACAGCTTCTTAGAAGTCCATTAAAATAAAAATAAGTCTTTTAACTGCAGATTTGGAAACATTTTCAGTTATACAGAACCAACACAGGCTGGAATACTTTAAAGCTTCTTGTCTGTTAGAAGGAAGGAGGAAAAACATCCAGTAAATTATAAAAAAGCATAATTCTTAACTAAATTTCCTGTTTTGTGTCTCAGCGTTAACAGTGTGCCTGAATTTCCTCCTTTTTTTTTTTTTTTTTTTATTTTAACGTCACAGCCAATCCCTACCCACCCATTTAACAAAAACCTAATCTAAAACTACTGGAGATTTCAAGCATGTTTGAGTTTGAAATATCAGCTGAATTCATAACTCATTCCCAGGAAAAATCCAGCTCCTACGCCCCTTGAAACAAAGATTAAACATACTTCAGCTGAAGAACTGCTCCTCTCGCAGAACCGCCGCTTGCGCTCAGCACCACCAGCATCAAGAATTAACTGCGGATCACTCCATTCAGCCTTTTCAAACAAATTTGATGTCACGACCACTTTTAGTTGTTTTTTTAAGTTAGTTCAATGGCTTTTCGGGTATTTTGGAGGAGCAGCAGCAGGAAGGACGAAAGCAGTCAGCACAATTGCGCAACACAGCAAACATTTTAAAAAGTGTTTATCAAATTGATGGGTTCGCCGGAGAGAAAATTTACGTGTGAGAAACTTGAGACTGTTGTGAGCAACTTTCACTTTCAGAAACAGCATTTAAAATGAAAACGTGGTTGTGTTGCACAATGGCCTATTTGTTCTGGTATTTTAATAAAGGGCCTTTTCGCAGAACGAAGCAGAAGCGATCAGATGATAACAGGGGACTCTACACGTGATGGCAGTAAGATCTGTACGGCTGGAGCCAACGCCGAGGGATGGAGCCGTCTGAAGCAAACTGCCCATTGCTTCCACACGCACAAGGCTGCCAAAACCAGGTGCTTCCAGCTGGTACCCAAAAGCAAGGTCTGGCTTTTCCAGTTCTCTGTACTCTATAAGTCCCAGCAATTTATTTTAAAATACAAACTAAGTGGGTAAATCTAAGACAAACTAATTTTAAGAAGAAAAAACTTCTCTCTGGCTTTGCTGATTTGTCCTTATTGCGATGATGGTCAGACCACACAGCAGGAGGGAAACGGGATTTACATTTTCTTTTAGTTTTGTTCCCTTACCAATTTAATTTTTTCTGACATTCCGCACATCAAGCTAGGAAACCCATAAGAGAGAAAGATAATATATCACATTATCTGGCAACAGGAGAGAAGAAGTAACAGACACACACCGTCCAAAAAAGTTGGAGGTGCTCCAAGAGGGAAATTCTGAAACTTGCTACATGCACAGACTCCCACTGAAAGATGTCTGGTCAGTGTCTAAACCAATTAAATAATTTGAGTGATATTTGAGCAATTTATAGAGAGCTTTCCACCTCAAAGTTCAACTGTTAAATCTTTGCATCTCACAGTTCCTTTGACTTCTTGTAAAGGCAGGGAAACCAGCACTGGGTCTACCAGCCACCCCAGCAAGCCAGCGCCGCTGCCACACCGGGTGCCTCACTTCAACCCACACCCACCATGACGTTGGTAGAGATGCAGTATTTTATAAACTCCTTTTTCCTCTCACTTTACCCTCCCCATGCAAGAATCCCCAAACAATTACAGCCTTTTACCCTGCTTTTTATGCAGCCATCATTTTGGGGTCACCCACCCACGGCCTTCCTTGCAGCCCAGCAGGATTGCCACCCCTCTCGCCGGCTTCGTGGCTGCCCGCAGCGTTTGGAAGAGCAGCAAGCAAACTCTTCCGAGTTCAGAGCTGCGTTGGGGATCTACAAACCCAAAACAACCAAACCATCCCATCTTTCCAACCAGAGTTAATCTTCACAGCCAAAAGGGCAAGAAGGTGATTTTTTTTTAAGTGACGGTTGGAACTCTGCCTTTCACCACCTCCTCCTGAAGACGTCAAAGAAAACTTCCCCCAGCCGCTGGCAAGTGGACAAGCGGCTACTTCAAGCCCTACACAAAACAGACCATTCTAAGGGCAATTAGTTCAGCGCTGGCGCTCAGCCAGCCCCACGGCTCCGCACACTAACCGCTGCGACGACTTCTGGCAGGGAGAGCCACGATTCTCCGTCACTGACAGCGACAACTTCTACTGCCTTACTCACACCCAAGGCAGCAGGGAGCAGCAGTTACCAGCACTAACAATCGGTGTTTTCCGAAGGGCAGATTGTCTAGTTCCTCTGGAGCCACGTCCAGGGACAAGCAGCAGGACTGCAGATCCGGGAGCCAGGCACTCGCCTCGTTATGCTAACGAACTTCAGGGCACAACAACCTCCCAGCGAACGAGGTAGGGCAGAGCAGTTATCTCCATTTTGCAGATAAGGAAATAAGGCAGGAAGGCAGAAGTTGGGCCAGCCACAGGGGAAGTGTGATGAGCAGAGGACAAACCTAAGTCTCCCGAGTCACACACTCCTCTCCCGGCCACTGAATTATTCTTCTTGCCTGTTTGAACCAAGAGAAGTCAGTCTCCGGGTGTGCTGCCATTCCCCTACCTTCAAAGAGGGATAATGACTTCCTAAGATAACTCTCGATGTCAAAAAGCATTAATTAACCAAAGTAATACCAGTTAAATACTATACCCAGGGATAAGATGGATACAGAAGAAAAACTGGTAGGTATGTTGAAATGTGCCTCCTGTGAAAATCATTAAAATCCACAACAATACTCCAGCCACACAAAAGAGCTATTTCCATTTGTTTCACAGCTACAGATGGCAGAAGAAAACCTCTCAGACAATAAGCTCTATTTAAACATATTGATCCAGCTTTTTTGGTGCGTTTTCCCCTATACTGGCTATAACCAGAGTATGATAAGTGGTGCTACGTAGTCACAGAACTCCCGTGCATTTGCTTTATGATCATGCAGCTGAGTTGGAACCCAAACCAGCAGCGATCAGCTCATCTGCCTGCACACAACGGCATGTCCCACACAGCAGAAAAGACAGGCAAAACCTCCAAAGGATGAAGGTATGACTTCAGTACTACGTGCTTGAGAAGCAAGGAGTCTCTGAAAAGCAGTACGTTAAGAAAACCAAGTAATTACCTAAAAGGCCTCAAGTTTACTTACAGACTCAGACTGAATATCAAGTTACTGACTTCTGTGGTCTACCACAAACCAGCTTTTCTCCTGGTAGTAATCACCACAGTTGTACTTGTCTGGGTCAGTTCTACAAGAAGCCCACAGCTACAAACAAACATGAAGGTTGTCAGTTTTCCTCAAAAAAACCCAAACCCCATTAAAGATAATTCAACACCTTCAAAGCCACAATAACCTCCTGCCTCATTTACAACCAGTAACGGAGAACATATCTTCAAGCAGAACCTCTATCACAGTCCATCTGGGTTTTATTTAAAGCCACACCTGATGGCGATGGTCCAGTAAATCACATTCACCTGCTCCAGCACTGTTGAGGAAAATGAGCTGCAGAGATCAGGTACCCAGCTCCCGAACCAGGCACAGTGACACCTTCCAGTCCCTGCTCACCTACACCGCGTACACTTCCCTTCCGTAACACCCTAAAGGACACCCGCCTTTTCATTCCACACTTCCATTTGGAAATGAGATAGATTTCTTTGTCTGCGGCACCCACTTATCTCCTCTACTCTGCTCTACCTCAATAATACAGAAAATCCAGATACTGCAGCTACCCCTCCTTTATATAACCTGTGCACTACAATTCACTAATGCCTCCAAAGTACTGCCCCGAACAGGCAGGCTACCATTACTGTCCTTCACCAGCCATCAACTCCTCCAGCTATTTTCCCCTTCCCTCCGCAACTTCCCTACACCAACCCACCCTTAACTCACGCACTGAAAAAAACAAGTAGATTCTGTGATATTAGACCTTCTGACAAGCTTCCCAGCCTCCTTTTATACCCCAAAAGAGGGTCTAGACCTGTTCCTTGTTAAGTCACTCAACTTCCAAAGCAAGCTGGGGCTGAACCGTGTGTCTCATCGATTACAACTGCCCCCTCCCGCCTTGTGCACCCAAAATCTGGAGACGCCCCTCGCCACCCCAGTCCAGCCGCACGCCCCGCTGCCCCCCACCTCCACCCGACACCCTCCCGTGGCAGCTCGCCCAAAGACCTTGGGGTCCCCCACCACAACATAGCACAGCCCCTCTCTGCATCCACCCCCAAACAGACCCCCAAATCGCCTCCTCACCGGGGGCCTCATGCAGAAATTACACCCCTCCGTCCCACCAGCGCTCCGTGACCCTCATCAGTCACTCTCCCATCTGCTCATCCCTGCCCTTCCCCGCTCTACCATGAGCTCCAGCACCCCCAGGGCCCTTCTTGACCCCCACCCCAACCCACCCCCCCCGTCCCGCCCAGGGGTTCTCCTTCCCCCAGCCCTGTACCCCAGGACCCCAGCATCCTCCTGACCCCATCACACCCCACAGGACTCCCAACACCCCCAGAGCCTCCCAACCCCTCCAGCCCCAAACCCGCAAAGCCCCAGCACCCCCACAGACCCCTCCCCAGCCCCCCCCCCCCCCCACCTCCTTCACCTGCAGCCCCAGGACCCACCCCCCGCGCCCTCAGGGCCCTCACCCCGCCATCCCCACTAACCCCCCTCTCGGCCCCACCGCCCCTCTCGCCTTGCTCGGGGCCCCCTCACGACCCTTCCCCGAGCGCCCCTCACCCAGCCGGGCCGCAGCGGGCCCCGGGCCGGCCCGGGGGGGCTCCGCCAGGCCGCGGCCTGCACCGGCCGTCCCCGCCCACTCGCCAGAAGCCACCGTGTGTGCCCCCCCCCTTCCCGGTCCCCGCGGCGCGGGCGGCTCCTCACCGGTTTCGGCGGGGCCAGGGCACCGAGGGGCGGAGGAGCTGAGCCGCCGCCTCAGACACCAGCACCGCCGCGCAACGCACCCTGCTGCCCAGCCCCGGCCGGGCGCGGGCAGAGCTGACCCCACCCCGCCACCCCGACTGGCAGCTCCGCCTACCAATGGGTGCCGCCGGGCATCGGGCGGGGGAGGGGGGTGGGCGGACCGGCGGGGGAAGGCGGGGCTTGGGGTGCAGCCGCCAGGTTCGGTTGCGACGGCGGCGCGGAAGGAGGGCGAGGCCGGCTGCGGAGCGGCGGGGGGAGCAGCCAATCAGCGCGCGGGGCGCGGGAAAGGGCGGGGCCCTATGTAAATATATGTTAATATTAATGAGCGGTTCGCCGCGGGGGAAGGGCGCGGGGCGCTGCAGCGGCACGTGGAGCCGCGGCCGCGACGCCCCAGAAATCGTTGCAGCCCCGGGACGGATTCACGGACCCCGTGGACCCCTCCAAGCTCCCCCGAACCCCACAGGGCCCCCCGGGACCCCCGTTCTGGGATGTCCCACTCCCTCCCTGCCCCTCGGTGCAGCCTGGCCGTGCCCCTTCCAGTCCCCGGGACACCCCCAAAAACTCAGGGTGCTGCTCGGCCCCGGGGGGGAGGACGACACACGAGGTTGGGGTGATGCTTGACAGGCACCCCCGGTCATGCTGTGCCCCGCAGCGTGCCTGGCGGGGTGGGCTGCAGTGGGCCTGGGTGGGGGGCATGGCCCGTGGCATGGCCCCAGTGCAGGAACTCACCTCCTGGGGCTGGGGGAACCCCTGCCAGCCTGGAAACCCCCCCACAACACTGCTGCGGGACTCAGGGCACCCCAAACCCCCTCGACCCCCCCCAGGCAGAGCTTTTCCAGCCCAGGGCTGCGGGGCCCAGCAGCCTGTAGGATGGGGGGGAGAGGGTGGCCCCTTGCTGCTGAGTGGAGCCCCCCACCCCGCTGTCCCCCATCCCCCCCAGGTCCCCCTGATGCTCTGGCCCCGGGTGCAGCAGTCCTGAGGCTGCTCTAGCTTACACCAGGACAGGATGGGCTCTGCCCAGCCCCGTGTGCTGAGTGGGGGTCTGCCACTCTCTCCCCACCCCCGGGCACCAGCAGAGCCGCTCTCCCTGGGCAGTGAGAGGAAAATCCAGGGGGATGAATCAGCAGCGAACAGGAGTCATGCTGGCGGCGCCGGGGGAGCAGGAAATCACGCTCGCCGGCCCGGCCCGGCCATGAATCGAGGCTTTGATTCCCCCAGCTGCCACCGACCGGGTCCCAGCGGTGCCTGGCTCCCGACTGCCGTGCCAGCAGGGCAAGGGGGGCCTGGAGCCCCCCACGGGAGTCACCATGGGGGGACGGAGCCACGTCTGTGGGGCAGGAGGGGCTGCAGCCATCGCTTCCCAGCACATCCCAGTGCTGTGCCGGCCTGCAGCGGGGCCACACCAGTACGCACCAGCTGCAGCTCCAATCCCAACACGAACTGAGATGGCAAAATGCTGGGTCTGGGCTGTCCCCACCAGCTCTCCCTGCCCCGGGGGGGGGGTACATTGTCCTGCTGCTGGGCACACACCAGCCCTCACCAGCGCCTGTGCCCAAGTTGGGCTGGAAACCCCATAATCCTGTCAGCAGGAAGAAGGCTCAGTTTGCTAATCCAGTTTGCTCCCATATGCCCTCACCCATGGTGTTATAAACCACTTTGGCTGCAGATGGAGCTGTACCGGGGTGGGGGGGGACCAGCTTCAGGGGTGCAAGGGCCACAAGCACTGCCGGGAGTATCCCCCCCCACCCTCCCTGGAGGGGGGACATGAGGGACAATGTCCTACGCAGCCATAGGGACCCGGCGTGACGCGCGATGCCAGGAGCTGGTTTGGGTCCCAAATGCTGGATTTGTGCGTTTTATGGCTGCAGCGACGGCTCTTCATCAGCTGGGGGAGCAACGGGAAACGGTTGCACCACGGCTAGTCCTGCCGCTTGCTGATTAACACTCAGAAACAAATTGTTTAAACCCCGAGCCTGAGGGAAAGCGCTGGCTGCCCTGTGAGGATCATCCGGTTCAATCCTGTGCTGCTGCCTGGGCTCCCAACTGAGGGTTTTGGGGGGCTCAGGGTGCTCCCGACCCCAGTGGTTTGATGGATTCTGGGTGCCAGGCTTGGGCACAGGGGCCTGTGGTGGCCAGAGCCCCCCAGACCCTGTTGGGAGCAAGTGGCCTTTGCTGAGAGCACCCTGGGGGACACCCCAAGGGGCACCTTCGGGACATCCCTCAGAGCGTCCCAAGGGACACCCCACCCTGCAGCAGGACCGTGGTCCCCTGATGAGCCTCTCCTGCTCCGTGGTGGATCCATGGTCTCAGGTCCCCATCAGCACTGGCCAGGGTAGCGGGACAGCGGGGGGGGACAGAAGCGGGGGGTAGAGAGGGGGGACAAGAGACCTGGGAATGGGGGGGGCAGAGATTTTTTGTCCCCAAGCTGAAGGCGCTGCAGAGCCACTGTAAACACTGGGGGTGTCGCAACACAAGAGTCCTGATTTTGGTGTGACAGTGCCCAAGAGGGACACCTCCATGCCCTCCCCCCCAATACCTGTGAGCCCCCCAGCCTTGCCTGGGGACCTCCGCAGCCCTGGGGGGCCCTGGGGGGGTCCCAGCGGGTGGGGACCGGCACTGAGTGTCCTCACACCTGTGTGTGCCCGTCCTGCTCTCCTGCCCTGGCACCCACCGAAGGTCCCGGCTGCCCCCAGCCCACGGGAGGGACACGGGGACGGGACAGACATGGGGACAGAGGCGGTTCCCATGGCTGGTGCCAGGGAGCCGTGACATCCCCACGGAGCTGTGACCATCCCTGTGGAGCTCTGAGGGTCCCTGTGGACCTGTGACCATCCCACGGAGCCACAACTGTCCCCAGGGACCTGGGGCCATCCCCATAGAGCCACAGCCATCCCTGCAGAACCGTGACTGTCCTGAGCCATGACCATCCCCATGGAGCTGTGATGTCCCCATGGAGCCATGACAACCCCACAGAGCTGTGATTGTCTCCACTGGGCTGTGACATTCCCACGGAGTCGTGACCATCCCCACAGAGCCATGATGTCCCCAGAGAGCCATAAGCATCCCCACGGAGCCATGACGTCTCCACGGAGCTGTGACATCCCCACAGAGTTGTGACGTCCCCACAGAGCTGTGACATCCCCATGGAGCTGTGACATCTCCACAGAGTCGTGATGTCCCCACGGAGCTGTGATTGTCCCCACTGAGCTGTGACATCCCCATAGATCCGTGACATTCCCATGGAGCTGTGATGTCCCCATGGAGCCGTGACTGTCCCCACGGATCTGTGACTGTCCCCACGGATCTGTGACGTCCCCACAGAGCCATGATGTCCCCACAGAGACATGATGTCCCCATGGAGCCATGACCATCCCCACGGAGCCGTGCCCTTGCCGAGGCCCTTGCAGCCTGCGGCAGCCCTACTCCCCCCGCCACCCCCCCCCCCCGCCTGCGCCCACGTGCCCACGCGGCTCCCGCGCCCGGGGAGCAGATGGTTTCCATGGCAACAGGCATGATGACGCACACAGCGGGCTCCCACCCCTTCCCCACGGGGCCGCCAGCCCGTGCGGGCAGCGAGGGGCGGGGGGCACCCCCCAGCAGTGGGGGGCTGCTGGGGCGCGGGGGCACGCAGGCGCACACGTGCGCACACGCTATGGCACGTGCATCGGCGGAGATGCTGCTGCACGCGTGCGCGTGCTTCCGTGTGCAACACGGTCACACGTGCACCAAGCAGGCGCACGCATGTGCATTGCACGTGTGTGCACCCCCAGCCCCCCCCTCCTTCCACCCCCATCGGGCCGAGCCGTGGGCCCCCCCGCCACGGTCCCGAGCCCCCAGCTGGGTGCTGCTCCGCAGGGACGCGGGAGCATTTCTCATCTCTTTATTGAAGGAAGACTATTTCTAGAATAAAGGCTACATCGTAATGTCACCTTGTCCCCTGGGCGCTTGGGTCATGTTGTAAAAAGCCGGGGGGTGCAGGGAGCTGGGCGCAGCGCGGGGGCCCAGCCTGCCCGGGGACACCCCCTCGGGGACACCCCCTTGGGGACGCGGCGGAGGGTGAGCGGGGCCGGAGCGAGGGGACAAACCCCGCTGGGATGAGGGGCTGGTGACAGCGCGGGGGCCCCGCTCCGGCCGTGGGGGAACAAGCAGGGCTGCACCAGAGCTGGGAGGGGGGGAGCATGGGGGGATCTCCGGGGTGTGGGGGCCCAGGGCACCCCGCAGAAGGGACTCTGTGGGATTAAGGCGGGGGGGGGGGGGACGCTGACCACCGGTGGGGCACTGCAGCAGGGAGCAGCAGTGCCCATCACCGTGGCATCGTGGCCAAGCCGGGCTGCGGGGCTCATCCTGTGCGGGAAGGGGACAGCGGCGGGGGGGGGGGGTGGGTGGGGAGGGTGTTTGGGAGGGCCCAGGTGGCCGCGGGGCCAGGGGTCTCCCACTGGAGCTCACCAGGATTGTGCTGGGTCAGGACCTTGCTCGGACCCGATGCTTTGTGCTTGGGCTGGTGGCTCCGGGTTGCGGCACCGGGACGGGACTGGAGACGGCGGGGACAGCGGTGGCAGGACAGGGCTGGGGGGGCAGCGGGCACCATGCGGGGGGCTGCTCCCGCCCCGGGGTCTCTGCCTGCAGGAGCAGAGCACTATGGCGTGGGGCCGGGGGCACGGGGAGGGCCTGGGGCGCTTGTGACTGTCCCCAAGGGTGACACCGACACCCCCGCCTTGTACCGTCCTTCCCACCCGCGAGGACCGACGGTGGCCTCCCTCACTGGGGAGGGGACGAGGATGGGGACCGGCCGGTGCCGCTGGTTGTGCTGCAGAGTGTGTGTGGGGGGGGAGAGGGGGGGTGTCCGTGTGCTCCCTGGCAGTGCCCGGCCGCATGCCCCCAGACCTGTTGAGCATCCCTCGGCTTGGCGGGACGCCCCCGTCTTCGCCCCCAGACCTGGGGCGAGCGCAGCCGGCGCGCCGCAACGTCCCCGCACAGTCACAGTGATGGCACGGAGGACGAGGAGACGGCCCCGCTGTCGCAGCCGTGGGAGGGGAGAGGGGGGGACCGGAGTGGGGGTGCGGGCCAGTCCGGGGCTCTACATGATGCTGCACTTCCCCTTGATTTTGTCTGTCCTCTTCTGCTTGCTGGAGCGCTTCCCGTCGATGGTGAGGCTCACATTCCTCCTCTTCTCCAGGTTCAGCAGCTCCTGGAAGAGCTCCTTGACGTTGTAGTTCATCTTGGCCGAGGTCTCCATGAAGGCGCATTTCCACTCCTTGGCCATGGCCTCCCCCTCCCTGCTCTCCACCTCCCGCTGCGTCTCGTCGCATTTGTTGCCCACCAGCATGATGGGGATGCTCTCCACGCTGCCCTTGATCTGCACGATCTGCTGGTAGATGGGCTTCAGCTCCTCCAGGGACTGCTTGCTGGTGACGGAGAAGACCAGGATGAAGGCATGGCCCTTGGAGATGGAGAGGCGCTGCATGGCCGGGAACTGGTGGCTGCCCGTGGTGTCGGTGATCTGCAGGGTGCAGACGCTCTTGTCACAGCTGATGACCTGGCGGTAGGTGTCCTCGATGGTGGGGATGTAGGTGTCCCGGAAGGTCCCTTTCACGAAGCGCAGCACCAGCGAGCTCTTGCCCACACCGCCAGCCCCGAACACAACCACCCGGTAGTCGTTGCTCTGCTCCGGCATCTTGCCCCGGAGAAGCTGCTGCAGCTGCGGGGGAGAGCGCAGAGGGAGGCATCACGCCGGGAGCCAGGGGAAGAATTGAGCAGCCCTCCCCCCCCCCAACCCCAACCCCAGCTCACAGCCCCCTTTGAGACGCAGATCCCCCCAGCTCCAACCAAGCCAATGCAACCGGGGGGGCGCAGCCCCCCATGCCCATGCCCTTGAGATGCCCTTGCCGTGTGGCCGGGCCAGGCCAGCACTCGCCACCCACCCAGGGTGCAGCAGCATTTGCTATTTTTACCAGCCGCCCGCTATGGCCATATGGCCGAGCCACGGCCACCGGCACAGCAGCTGTGGCCGAAGCTGCCGGGGCAGCATGCTGGGGGGCTGGGGGGCACCCCAGGCACCCCCGGGACCCCTCAGGCAGCAGGAGCAGCCCTGTGGGGCAGCCACCGGCCCTGTGGGGACCCACTGGCACCCGAAGCCCCTGAGAATCCCCGGCGGCTGCCAAGGACAGTGGTGCCATTTAGCCCACAGAGCTCGGTGCCTTCCAGCCTGTGCCGTGCCGTGCCACCCCGTGCCGTGCCACGCTGTGCCCTGTCACCCTGTGCCACCCTGTGCCACCCCTCTGCTCCGCTCCCATCCTGGGGATGCAGCGGAGGGATGCAGGCACCAGGGGAGAGCGAGGCATGGCCGTGGGCTCGTGGCCCCCGTGGCCACCCTCACATTGCCAAACCTCGCTGCCCACTCGCAGGGGATGCAACAGCCCAGGCAGGGCCCCCACTTGTGCCCCCCCCCCCCCCCCCCCCCGAGCAATGCAGCCCCGGGTTGTGAAACGTGGGGGCACAAAGAGCTGCCAGTACTGAGCCCCGGTCTGGGCATTGCCTCAGCCGGGCCCTGCCTCAGTTTCCCTGCTGTGCCACAGGAATGGCAGCGTCAGCTCTGCCCCGTGGTGTCCCCGGTGCACGGGGGGACAGCCCAGAGCCTCGGTGCTATTGAACCTCCCGGAGGTGCCCCACCAACAGTGACGAGCAGGGTGGGAGGGGAGGGGAGGGAAGGGGCTCCCGGGCGCTGCTTTGGGCAGATGCCGGAGGGGGTCAGGTCTGTCCCCGGCCAGCTCCAATCCTACTACCCTCCACCTCAATTCAGGGACCAGCAGGCCTGGTGGGGGGTCAGCAAAGTGCCTCAGGCACCCTGGGCACAGCAGCTCCCTCATCCCTGGGCACCTCGGGGTGTGTGGTCGCTGCACCCCCATCCCGTGTCACCCGTGGGTCCCCGGATCCTACAAGCAGCCCCAATACCCCGGCACGTCCACAAATGCCCAGGCAGTGGCTGGTGCTTGGAGAACCAGGCAAGCAAGTGATGGGGAGCTGGAGAAGGAGCCCATCACCATGGCCTCGGACACCCAAGGAGCTTGTCCCATCACGGGCAGAAAAACATCCCTTGGGTGTCCCCCCGTGTCGGGAGCGTCACTGGCATGCGGGGGCCGGGGCTGGAGCAGGGGCCATGGCTGAGCCAGTGCGTGGGAACATCAAACCTCGGCCGGGGCTGGCAACGGTCCTGCCCGTCCCACTTGCCCACGGCACAGCCAAAAGCAGCCCCGGCATGGGGCACTGGGTCCAAAGGGGCTGGGCTGGATGGGGCCTCCAGAGCGCCCGGGGGGTGCCCCCAAAAGCCCCGTGGTCAGTGCCCAGCAGCCCCCCAACCCCACAGAGCCCTCCGTGCCTGCAGCTCGCGGGGATGGGGCCACCCGCCAGCCGGGGGCACAGCCTGGGCCTGATCCTGCCGCGGAGGGGGGCTCTGCGCTCCCCCAGCACCCCTCAGCATCCTCCCATTCGGACACCCAGCGCTGGGGGAGACAAACAGCGAGGGGGGGGAGGGACTGGGATGGAGGGGCAGGGTAGAGATAGGGACAGGATGGAGATGAAGGCGCAGGATGGCGGGCAGAGAGCAGGGTCCCACCGCCCCGGGCCGGGGTCCCGGTCCCGCTCCCCGGCCGTGCCCTGCCCTTGCCGGGGGCACCCCCCGGTCCCGTTCCCCCCCCCCCCCCCCGACCCCCGGAGGCGGCTGCCCCGTGCCCGCTGCCCCCCGGCTCCCCGCCGCGCCGGTCGCATTGCGGTGCCCGTCGCCTCACCGTGTCCTGCCCGGGATCCGCCCTTGGCTGCGGGCTGCGCGGCGGCCTCAGCGCATGGCCCGGGCCCGGGGTGCTCCCGGCGCGGCGGCTCCGGTCCGCCCGGGGCGACGGGGCTGGGCTCGGCGGGGCCCGGATCGGATGGGCTCGGCTCGGTTAGACCCGGCTCGGCTGGACTCGGCTCGGCTCGGTTCGGCTGGACTCGGTTCGGCTCGGCTCGGCTCGGCTCGGCGCGGTGCGGTGCGGCCGCCGCAGAGCCGATCCCGCCCCGCCGCCGGCCCCGCCCGCCGCGCCCGCCCCGCCCGGGGCCGCCGGACCCCCGGGCCCAGCCCCGAGCGGCTCCGGGACCGGGCGGCGGGGACAGACGGACACGGAGAGACGGGAGGGGGGGGGGGACGACACGTACGGACAGGGACACACGGGGGCAGGGACAGACAGACGGGGATAGGGATGCACGGACAAGGACAGGGACACACGGACAGAGACGGACATGGAGAGATGCATGGACAGGGACAGAGAGACAGATGGACAGGGACAGACAGGGATGGGGATGCACAGACACGGACACACAGAGACAGACAAACGGGGATGGGAATACACAGGGGCAGGGACAGACAGACAGACAGACTGAGATATACGAGGATGTGGATGTGCAGACAGGGACACACAGACAGGGATACCCGGGGATTAGGACACACAGACAGGGGCCACACATGAAGAGAAACATGGATGTTCCGCGTTGCAGGGACATGGGATGGTGACAGGGGACATGAGGACACACTGACTGGACAGACAGACGCCGACAGCCCGAGCTGGCAGGGTGGCATAAGCCTCCCCGATAGTCGGGGGTGGCCCAGGCAGCCGGGGTCTGGCCTTGGGGACACAGGTGCCTGCGCTGCCATCGTGTCACCCAGCACAGGACCAGGAGCACGCGCACACGCACGTGCACAGGGGCACCACAGGGGCTCTGTCACCAACTGCAGCGTCCCCTCCCCTGGGTGCTGCAGCTAAGTGGGGTCAGGATCCCCAAAACCCCTGAGGGGACACACTGGGGGTCCTCGGGTGGAACTCAAGGGGGTTGGGGGGGTTGTCCATGGGACCCCCAGGCCACTTGCAGCAGGACAGTCCCCAAGAGGGGGGGCTCCTGTGCCGAGGGTCCCACAGCCCCCCCGCCGCCAGCACGGGGGGACAGCGGGGCTGGAGCCCACCCCGGGTCCAGCGAGGTTGAAGGTCCCTGCCAAGGTGGGGGGGCTGTGGCCAGAGGGGGCTACCAGCCTGGCGAAGGGGCTACTGGCCCCGGGCTGCGTGACTCACGCTCCCTCCTGAGCAGCAGCAATTAAAATCCGCAGCTGCTATTAATAGCTCGGCAGCACCCACGCGGCCGGCGGCACGCAGCCCGGGGAGAGGCAGCGCCGGGTCCAGGCAGAGCAGGGCGGGGGGGGCTGCGACCACCTCCCCCCCCACACACACACCCCAGGGGTGGGGGGGCCACACACACCAAGCCCCCAGCCCCAGGGCTCAGGCCAGCAGTCACAGCGACTGGGGGTGGTGGGCAGCCAGAGCCGCGCCCCCCCCACGCCTTGCTGCACTGGTGGGTGCCCCCCCCCGATGCGTTATTAGCTGGACGGATGCTCCTCGTTAGAGGAAATGAATGAGTTTCCTTGATCATTTTAGCAGCGGCTCCTCCTCCGTTTCATTCAGGCCCCAGCTCCCCGCCGGGCCTTACACAACCGGGACGCTGCCGGCTGCACCCGCAGGGCTGAGGCAGGCTGATGGCAAAGGGGGGGTTGGAGAAGTGTGTGTGTGGGGGGGAGAACGGGAAGGTCCTGCCCCCACGCTCAGCACAGCTCCCAGGGTGTGGGGGGGTCCGGCTGCCCGGTCCCCACGGTGGGTTTTGCCTCCTGGGGAGGCTCAGGCCACCGCAGGGAGGTGCACGTGCGGCCACCGCGTGAGCCAGGGACTGAGCAGCCGGTGGAGTGTGTGTGTGTGTGTGGGGGGACGACACTTCAAATAAACCAGGGACACCAAGGGGCAAGGCCAGAGCCTTTATTGGGAGCAGGAGCTGGGGCTTCTCCTTCTCAGCTCCTAAACCCCCCCATGGAGTGCTGGCTGCTGCCTCTCACAGGGGAATAACCCCCCCTCCAGCACCCCCAGAGCACCAGCTCGGCCTCACACAGCAATTCACAGCCCCCCCCTCCCCTGCACCGCTGGCCAGCCCTGAGCCAAGACCCCCCCCAGAATAAGAAAAGGGGTAAAATGGAGGCTCCAGCCTGGTCCCCCCCCCCCCAGTCACACTGACCCCAGAGGGATCCCTGATCCCTGCTTGCATTAGCAGATCCCTACCGATCTTTTGGGCACCAGTGAAGAAATCTCTGCTCAACAGCATCTGTTGGCGTTAATACATCAGCCCCTGGATTGCCGATGGGGCCAGGGGGAGGAAGATGAGGTGGGGGAAGGAGGCACTAGGATAGACCCTGCCCTTGGGGCTCTGCCTTTGGCAAGACTCAGGGAGCTGCTCCCATTTGCCCAGATACAGGGGGAAAACAAAACAAACCAAAACAAAACAAAAAAACAACCAAACAAAAAACCTACAAGGAAAGAGTTAGCTGCAGAAACAAAGAGGCAGAAAGCTGGTGGCTGTGCCTGAAAAGGGACAACCCAGCATCCCACCCACTCAGGACCCCCAGCAGCGCCTAAGGGGAGCGATGCTGCCCTGCCCGAGCTGCCTGCCAGAACTGAAATAACACGCAGAGGTTTACCACCTCCAGGCAAATTACATTCGCATCAGGCCCTGCTAATGTGTGTCATCTGAAGCCTAAAATAACCCTCCCGCCCCCCCTTCCAGTCCAGGTTTTTCAAAGCAAGATTAATTGACTTTAGTATGTTGCAGCAATTAAAATAGCCAGCACCAGGAACCGTCAGATGATGCTCATCAGCCTCCATATGCTGCAGCTGTGCCAACCACTGGCTCCAAGATGCTGCTTCAGTGTCTCACCCACCCTTCTTCCCGCTTTGGATCACGCGACCAGGGACTGCGCCACAGCTAAGCCCCGCTCCACATTGTTATAATTCCATCAGCGCGTCCAAAAGCTCTGCTCTGCCTGCGGAAGCCGCTGCAGAAGCGAAGGCTAGGTCTAATTAAAATGCATCCCCCGCGAGAGGCCGGCGAGCAGTGCAGCGGCGGTAGCCGGCCGGGCCGTGGAGCAGGCGTTACAGCCGGGGGAGGGCAGGTTCCTGGCTCCAGCCCCCGATCTGAGCTCCTCGTCTCAGACAGCAAATCCGGAGGATCACGATGGGATCTGCAGCAGGCTGAGCTTCCCTGGGGGGACGCGCTCTGGAGACACAGAAGGGATCTGCTTGTGCGCAGTCAGGTTGCAAAGTGCCTCTAATCAGCCTTTCCACAACCTCATAAACCACCGGGGAAGAGATTTCTCTCCTTTGAAAACACCGACAAAACACCCTGGGACCAGTACGGCCCCGTGCACCCGCTGCCAGAGAGAGCAGAGGCTCTGGGAGCAGCCCTGAAGACGTGGTTGATGGTGATGGCTAAACCCATTTCACTGCAGATTATTTAAACACAAGCACTTGACCCAAAATATTAATGCTGGAAATCGCTGCTGCCTGTTTCTTACAAACTAATGGGTCCTGGGCTCTGCGGGTGCTGCGGAAGGGCCTTCAGACAGGGACAGGAGGAGTTTGAAACGATACACTAACAGGCTGCTGGAGGTTTTCTTTAGGGAATGCTCAACATATGGATGAGATGCAGAGAACGAAGCACAGGACAGGGGCCCGGCCTCATTTCTACCGTTAATCACTCTGAGAAACAAAAACTCCCAGAGCCACTTGTGGGTTAAAATGGAAGCTCCGTTCAGGGGGAGCGGTGGCATCAGCCACACCACGCGGCCCCAGAAGGGATGTTATTTTTGGCAGCTATTACAACCAGGTTTTGCTCAAAACTAAGCTAGCAAAAGCAGCTTAGTGCAGCTGTGCAATCCGTGATCCCACCTGCCTTTGACTTCATTTCTGTTACTGTTTCTCACCTTCTCAGAGCCCGAGAACGAAGGAAGCAGAATCTCAACCACAGTTTCTGCAATGAGTGTGGGGGGAAGAAGCGAGGGGGCTGGCTGGGCAGATTAACAGGAGACCACATGCTTGACAAGCTCTGAAGGCAGCCTTAGAACCAGATTCTTAATGTCTGTATCTACTAATCTCCACTGAAGCTGCTGCACCCACAGATCCAAGGGGCAGGGACAGTACCTTGTGACACCTACACTGGGACACTCCTTATTTTTATCTCCCTCTGAGCACACAGGAAGAAATTCTCCTTCTTCAGGTCAAGACAGAAATACTGCCTGGACCGTGATGGTTCACTTGGATGTTGAGCTTCAGCGTCCCCCTTGGCTGAAGAGGCGGCTCATCGCCGGTGCCGTTTGCGAGGGGAGGTTTGCTTCCCATCACTCCTGTGCTCACCACTTGAGGAAGACCAGCCCAGCCAGAGCTGCGTAGCCCAGCACCAGGAAGAGAACCTTCAAGAGACGGTTGTTCTTGTCTTCCAACTCCTTCGCAAGGATCTCAAAGAAGGTGACGAACAAGAAAGTGCCTCCTGCGATGCCTTGCAGGATCAGGGAAGTAATATTGCTGGCCGCATTTTGGGTGCTCCGAATCCCCATCCCAATGCTAATGCCCACAGGAATCATCAGGCTCACCGTCACAGCCATCTTCGCAGCATCCCTCAGTGGCAACGAGGTCTTGGCCATGCTGATGCCCAGTGCCACCGCTACCAGCGTCTCGTGAATGGCAACTCCTATGAACAAGCTCATGACTTTGTTGCCCTCCTCCTGCAAGCCCAGGGCCAGTCCCTCAAAGATGGAGTGTGTGCACAAAGCAAACACCAGCCCGACGAGCCGTAAGGGTCTGGAGCGGGAGAGCTCCTGGATATTGAAGCCGTGGCTGTGGGAGTGGTAGCTGTGTTCACTGTGTGACGTGAGTCCTCGGGAAGATGCGATGAAGGGACTCTCGTATTCAGAGTCGCTCCCGGCATCCGAACCAGCATTGAAGGTCTCTAAGTCAATGAAGGAGGGCTTTTCCTTCTGGAAGGTCAAGATGAGCTGCTCCACAAAGACCATCACAAAGAAGCCAACCATCATGATGGTCTCAGCCACCGGGTAGTCCGTGGTCACGTTCCCCTGCCTGAGAACTTCACTGAGCTGGAATGAAGCAAACAATCCCCAGCAAATCAATACCTTTGTCCCTCTAAAGGGAACTATTCCAATTGTGTTCACACAACTCTAAACAGACACTAAATTGATCCATGAGGCTTTAATACCCTTATATACAGGCCTAGGTGTAAGAGACAGGGAAACTATTTCCCTTCCAGCTGGTTCGTGGCTGTCTGGAAGTGTTTTAAACACACACTAAATGGCAGGCGCTTAAGCCTCACATGCCAGGCAATGCTCAGCCTCCTCCTGCATCAAAAAAAATCTCCAGTTACCCCACCCAGACAGTCAGCAGTAGCCGAACGGGAGGCAGGTGCTGCTTACCCTCCTGATCTGAAGCACCAGGCACAGCACAGCCACTTCTGAGGAGGCTTCACAGGCCACTCTGGCAAGACACAGACCCTCCACCTCCACTGCCACAGGGCCAGTGGGCTGGTGGCCTGGGCTCCTGCAGGGCAGGAAAGGGGAGGGTGGTCCCCCCTGTACAAAGCTCCCTAACATCCTCAGTGGCACAGGTTTATTAACACTGCTCGTAAGCAGTTACCTTTTCTCTCACGGCAGGCAGCAAGGTGTTGAAGCAGGTGGCCAGGAAGACCCCTCCTCCAAAAGAATTGCAGAGGGCAAGGACCTTCTTGGAGCGATGAGCTTTCTCGTAATCAGCCTCAATTATCTTGACGGGCAGGAGGGACCCAGCCAGCATGAGGACACAGATGCCCATCAGACACAGCACTTTGGCGACCACGATCTTCATCGTGCTTCCCAGTAAACGCTCCCTGCCAAGGGCCCCGCCGGCCGCTGTTAGAGTGGGCGCATCAGCAGGCGACGGCACAGACAGACCTCAAGGGAAAGGTGCTCCGGGTCTCGGTACCTGTGGTAGGGAGTAAAACAGGAGAGGTTCTCCTCTATAAGCATATCTTGTGCAGAACAGCACCTTGCACCCCAAACTGCATGCCAGTAGTCACCTTCACTCCCCAGTGGCGAGGGGTGGAGATGACAGCAGCAGCACCTCAGGCACAATGGGTAGAGAAACTGGCAGAGAAAAATTTAGCTGCAGCAGGCAGTAACTTAAAAAACCTTGTAAGAATTGTACTGGCCACACAGAACTGGCACAGCCTGTTTTTAGAGGTTTCATTTGAAACACCTACACCACGACAGACACAAAACGCTTGAACTTGCAGTAAGATCCACCCGACTCCAACCAAAGGATCGAATCTTTGGTTTTTAATCATGAGAAAGGAATATGGACTTGAGCTGGTGGCATTTGTCTCCCAGAAATTAACTTAAAGATCTCCCTTCAACATTCACACAGGTTTTTTTGTGCTGCCCTTGAAACAAGACTATCAGATTCATTCCTGCTCGGTTTCCTGAGCCACCGTCACCATCCCATTAGGGTGGGTCGCAGCCTGTACAGCTCACTGTTTGCTCTGTACCAGGAGTCCGTGGAAGTTTCGGTTGCCAATCGATACGCATGGCTCTGAAGAGAAACCCTACAGGGAAATTCACTGTGATGTTCTCTATTGCCCATAGGGTGTAACAAAAGAGGAGACAGATGCTAGTTTCATACAAGAGAAAAATACCAATATTTGAGTTGCCTAGGTCACAAAAATTGACTCAATCTGAAAAATAAAAATGTTTCCCTCCAGGTTACATGCAATGGCAGTGAAACTCATTTTCCTATCATAATTTTACAAAGTAACAATGCTATTTAAAAAAAAAAATCTATTTCTAAAAATACATAAGCGTGAACAGGTCACTCTACTGCTGCTCATTCTTGCAGCAGCACACTCAGCACCTTGGAGGAATTCACTTGCCACTTGCACCAAATTGGACTTGTAAAGTCAAACCAACGGCACCTCGAGAAGGTTCTGTTACAGGTTCTCTGCCAGACAGCCCCGAGCACTGATGAGAAGCTACAGCGTGCATTGGGGTAACAAACTAACACCAAACATTTCCGACCACACTGACACCCACACCTGTGATGGACAAGGTAAATAATTGGATACCTGTTTGTTGGAGCGGAAAATTAATTTTAATACAAAAGATTCCTGAGGCTAAAGTCTCCCTTGAGGGCTGACAGTATTAATCACTATCATCATTTCTGCACAGCAGGCTGCATAAATGGTGCTTTTATGAAAAGGAAAGTGGGAGACTGAATGACTCTGTACTTAGTAAGGGGGTTTAAAGCCTTTTTCTGAGTCTGCATTTCAAGCAGGAGTGAACAGAGAGGTCATGGCGGTCAGGCCATCTGCAGCAGGTCTGCTTCTCAGCTGGGTATCCACAGGAAGCGATGTTCATCAGAAGCAAACCCTGCTCAGATGACACTGATTGACTCGCTCCCTGGTGAACCCAGCAGACGAGCCGGGTCTGAACAAGTCCAGAGCCTGAAAGCCTTGGTGTACGTTGACAGGGCTTCCGCAGCAGGCAGCCTGTCACCGCGGCTGACGAGCAGGCTCCCTCTCCAGAGATGTTGACTCCAGGACTGCCAACGCTCGTCAGCACCGTGCTGACACAGCTAACGAGTCACACCGCCTTTGTAAAGCACGCGCTGCGGTTTCAGCGTCAACAAAACGACAAGGATTTCACCTCGCACGCTGACGGCGTGTTGTTCTGCCAAGCTTCTCAAATGAACTCTCTCAGAAAACGACGTTAGCAACAACGCCTCGGGATTGCAGCTCACGGGAGCTTGCGACGGCACCACCCACACCAGCTGCGTGAGGCAGCCAGACAGCTCCCAGGACAGCAGAGAGGAGGAACAAACTCCTTTTCCAGAATTCACACCTCCTCTGGAACACATCTGGCTTCCACTCAGAAACTCAGAACCCCCCCTAATTTTTTTTTGGTTGTTGTTTGTTGTTTTTTTTTTTTCTTTCCCATTTTTTTTTTTTTTTAATCCAGCAACAGCCCACAACAAAGCGTAAAGCCTCAAGCTCCCAACAGCAGGTGGAGCAGCCGCCCTTCAGTGCCCCCTGACCTGGGGCGGAAAGCAGCTTAGGGAAAAATTTAGCGGTAAGTACAAGAAATACCTTGTGTTTCTCCCCGCCTGCTCCTTCCGACAGCCCCACGTTCAGGAGCCAGCGCTGCCAACGTTTGGGCTATCTCACCAGCCTGAAAACTTCTGTAACAGAAAATGAACTCAGGACAGGTACTTCTTGGCTGAGTGGCCCATAGTGAAACATTCAAGCAATGAAAAATATTACATAAAGCAGACAGCCCTCTATGGAAGAAAGAAAAAAAAAAAAAAAAAAAAAAAGGGTTTCCTTATGCATGATCCTTTAAATCTCAGTTTTTCTCACATGCTCACAATGCCCCCAACACACTGGCCCAGGGAAGACGGCGGTGATGCTGAAAGCAGGCTGGATTCCCCCAGAGCTGCGTTTGTCCCAACGCCTGAAGCCACTTGAAATCGTCCTGGTCACCCTGGAAAAGGGGGTGCTGGGGGAGAGGGGGGGCTTCTCCCAGGCCACCAGAGCAGCTTTCAACCTGCTAGAGCACCCTGAAAGGGTGCAGAGATGGGGGGCGACGCGGCAAGGGGTGCTGAGAGGGGGGGTGGGTGGCTCTGGCAGGGAGCGGGATGTCCCTGACGGCTGGGGACAGGACCCAGCCCGGCCCCCGCTGCTCCGGGGTCACCCCAAACCCCGCCACCCCCCAAATTACCTCAGCAACAGGCCCCCCCAACACCGCTGTTACCCCCATAACGCCTCCCGGCCCCCCCAGCCCCGCCATTACCTCACTCATTACCTCACTTACCCCAACCGCCACGCCCGGTTACCCCAGCAACGGCCCCCCCCCCCCCCCCCCTTGCTGCCTCTCCCGCGCCTGCTCCTGCTCGCGCCCCGTCCAGGCAGCCCCCTCACCACCGCCCGCCCACGACGCCCTCCCATTGGCCGCGGCGGGAATCCCGATCGCCCATTGGCCGCGAGGGCTACCCGTCAGCCCGCTCACGCCTCTCCCCGCGCCCGCTGCCGAATGACGCCCGCGGGAAACGCGGAGCGCGGCGGCGGGTTCCGGGGCGGCCCCGCTGCGCTGTCCGGGGCCGCCGGTGCTGAGCCACCGGCCCCGAAACCGAGAACCTGGGCACTGCCCCTGCCCCCGGAGAGCTGCGCCTTGAACCCGCGGGTATAAAAAGAGAATGATCGAGAGGTGAAGAAATAAAGGTACCGCTACAAGAGAGCGAGGAGGGGAAGGAGAGGGGGGAACAGGTCTGAAAAAAAAAAAAAAAAAAAAGGAGGAAAAATCCCTGTGGTTCCCTTCTTTTCAATAATTAAACTTTTTCTTTTCCACGCAGTTTTCGGTCCCAAAATATCCCATTGTGCTCTGTTACAGAAAGCAGCCAGAGAACTGAAAGGGAGCAGCCGTGGAAAGAAACAGTTCCCAGCTCTGTGCTGCAGAAATACAGAGAAGGAGCATTTCAGCAGAAAAGAACAAAAACACTAGAAGGGGATGGATGAAAAACCCATCTGTGGGTTGTGCCTGGCAGCAGCAGCACTGGAAACGGCACCGCAGCCCAGCGCACGCCCGGGGCTCGCTTCAGTCATCTGGGCAAGAGGGATAACAAAGAAAGTGTCCAAATATTTTATTCTTCACAAGTTACATTAACCACATATTACTTTATGGAGCATTTACAAATCGTGTTTGGTTTTATTTTTTTTTTTTCTTGATATTAATCTTCAGCTATGCCTGCTTGCTCACACCACCGGGTCTCCCAAAAGGGCGTTTTCCACCTCACCTTTACCCACCGCCTTCAGACCAGCCACTTTTTGCCCAGCAGTCAGGCCCCAGACACACCTTCCCCACCATGATCGAGTAACTACTTTAAAAACAATTCTGAGGTTGATATCAAAGTCTCTGGCCTCAACTAGTGACTTCTAGGGGGAACTGGCCAGAGCTTCCTGCTCGCCCAAAGATGGACATGGGTAACTCTAGAGGGGTGGAAAACTGAGGGTCGCTCGAGTTGGCTACAGGAGCTTTTTCCCCTCATCTATGGGCTGAGGTGTTACTGCTCCTCACCAATCCCCCATGTTGAACCAGCAGCCACTTGATTTCTGACTACCCAAGCAGCATTTTTATTCCTTCTGTTCTCTACTCAGGCGCCCTCTACTCCTACCATTAGCACAGTCAACCAGGTTGATTACTTACATGCATAAAAGACAGATTAAAAAAAGCAGAAAAAAAAATTCTTTTAAACATCAAAAACATCGTATCATTCTTACTGTTCACCCGACTAGTTCACAGATTGGATCATTCCAACAACATAGCCATAATTACTAAACACTATACATATTTTGTCAGGACTGGGGAAGAACCCCAAGCAGTGTAACCAGGAAACCCTCCCTAAAGGAGCTGTCACACACGGGCATGTTCTACCTGGCCAGTCCCAACCCCCCCCGACACATTTACACTAACCTGTGAGAGGTGAGCATCAAACTCCCGTGTATTAACAACGCTGGCAATGTTGCTACAGACCTGAATGAGAAACGCAGTCAATCTAATCAACAGAAACCCTGTTCCTGGAGGCAAGAAGATCCCGTGATCTCCAGAGTGATCAAACACTACTGTCTCATAACTGGCAGGAAGATTAAACGGGGCAGGATGGGGGGTAGGTAGGACTCGAACACTTCTTTGAAGTGGCACATGGGCAGGAAAGTGAAGGTGTGCTGTAGTGAAGAGTGCATCGTTCTTCAAAAACGGGTTAAAAAATTCCCATGTAGCAAATAACATAGAAATGTAACAGTGTAGTTAATTTTGAGTTTCTTTAGAAAGACTGTTGATGCTGGTTTGTGTTCAGCTTGCTGGATCTTCCAGAAGAAAAAAAAGACTAATGGAAAGACCGAGGGGGAGGAGCAGGGACGAAGACTAGGGAAAGAAAGCGTGAATCTGTCTTTAACATGCAGGTCATATAAAGTATTTTGTTATTCCATTTTTTTTTTTTCCCCCTCTTGGACACTTCCAACTCAAGAAATGGCAACACGCACATGGCTTCCAGTTTTTAAAGCAAAGAACATAGTTCCCATGGACTGCGCTGTAGAGACAGGAAGACAAGACATTCGCAAATTCAATTTTTATGAAAATAAAAGTGTCTCTAACCACCCTGAACACTAGATAAAGAAACTCATTCGTCAGTCACACAGTGTGTGAGGGAAGTTCCATCTGAGGCATGGTACTAGCAGTACCGATGCAGAGAACCCATTCTGTACAGAGTGGAGACACACCACATTGCTAAATTAAGGCACAAGACAGATATTGCAGCCAAATTCATAAATTCCCACTCAGCTGGCCACAGCACAGCAGCACTCCCGGCTACAGCCTCACCTGAAGTGCTCATTCCTGCTGATCTTCATTACTGGCACTTGGAGTTCGACTCCTAATCTGGCTTCGTAGCTGTTCTATTAATTCAGGATTCTGCTGCTGCATCTGCTGAGCAAACTGCTGGCCCCTGAAGAACAAGAAACAGTCCCATTAGCGCCCTCTCACACACACACAAACATGGTGTGGTGCTCAGAAATTCTTCACAGTCGATTGTCAAAACTCAACTCTAACAAGTAGTTCATATCGCCAAAAGAGACCTAACACTTCAAGCCTTCCTCAGCTGTTAAATTAAGGTTCTACTTCTGGTCAGAAAAACCCCAAATCCCTTTACTGACCAAGGCAATGGGGAACACCCAGATCTCTACTCACGCTTGTATGAGGCTGGCGAGATCATTTGTGGAGGGACTGGTGCCTGCTGCTCCCATGGTGTTGTGGCCACCAGAAATCATCCCGGACATGCTGTGAAAATAACAGTCATTGCTCAGAGAAGGAAAAAAAAAAAAAAAAAACAACACAGAAATTGTTTGGTTTATGTTGGGAGGGGAATGTCAGCATAATGGGAGTGCCTTCCCACACAGATTATGAAGTTACCTGTAAGGGAATCTTCTGCAAAAACTTTTTGTACATTAACTGCAGAACAGTAACTGTAACATTAAGTTGCACAATATGCATAAATATTTACAATAGTGTCAGCTACTGTATTCCCAAAGATTTTCCCTTTTGTGTGCAAGCCCTGTGTTACATTAATTAAAACACTGCCCTACCTCACACAAGCTATTTACTTGCTCTGCATCAAACAAGACCTACTGACAGGACAGCCTAACCACAGATTCACTCATGGTGAACAGCCCAGAATACACGGTCTCCACAGCCCCTTCCTCTGGAAGTCCTCAGGCCACAGCTGGTGCAGAACCTCAGCTGGCAACATCACTGGAAGGAGCAGGCAGAAGCAAATGGAAATGGTGGCTGACATTCAGCCCTTCAGCCAAATTATCTCGTATGGTAATCAAAGGATGAGCTCCAGAAGGTCTCTAACTCACTGCCTACCTGTGCTCTTGAAAGGATGGTCAAGAGAGGCATGTGCTTTATTAATTTTATGACTTTATATTATCTAAGCATCTCACAAGCACTGGGTATTGATCCTCACAGCCCTGTAGCACAAAGAATGGAAATATTCTCACTCTGAGACGGAGCTGTGAAATCCCGTCTCAGGTCACAAATACCGTGCAGCAGAACCAAACTGACCCCAAGCTTCCCAAACCAAATTCCAGTGCCACGATCTATCCTGTCTCCCTTCAGCAAACGTTTATACTAAGTTCCCTCTTCAACACAGTCCAGAGTACTCAGAACACACACTAGCTCAGGCAACTGGACTGGTTTAAAGGCTGCTCTCCCTACTTTTGGCCCAAGCACCCTCCTGCTCCCCCCAGTTCAGACTTACTGCAAATGCCAAACACACACAGAGCCTCAAACAAGCAGTTCAAAGATGAAATACAAGATAGGATCAAACTTACAGCTGTTGTACTTGTGGATTGTTCATTAGGTTAGATGCCTATTTAAAGAGGGGAGAAAAAAATGACACCCTATTTAGTCAGAAATGACTGGGTAGATATGCAGATGATGTGCCATTCAACTACAAACAAAGTGAAGGCAGATTTGAAACAGATCAATAGGACAAAAATAGCTCATAGAAGCACAGTGCAACACAAGGCTGGTAATGCAGAACAGGCACTCTTTCCACACCCAGCACATTGCAAGGAAAAGCCTGTGAATAAGTCATTTGACCTTAATGAAATACATGCACAGTTTGCACACAGCAACACCGAAACCAAGAAATGAAAACAAATCTGCGGAAGAGGCAATGGAGATCCCCACGCCATGTACTGCTACGTTTCATCCCCGACAGGCCAACACACAGACCACAGGGCCCGGCTGTGAGCCGTAGCCAAATTTACCATACTCATGAAGCCGGGGTTGTTCAGCAAGCCAGCTAAATCGAATCCTCCCGGACCTCCAGTCTGTGAGAATAAAGAAACCACATGCAAACGATGACATCCTCTCACTTCCTGATGGACATTACAAAGAACGTTACTAATACTTTACTCTCAGTGTTATCAGAATCCAGCCCTTAAACCACGACAAAGAGAAGAGGCTCTGTCCATACCCTTTCTGTAAAGCTGAGTCACAGCCAGCCTCAGGGGATTAGGCTCACTAAGGGAGACAAAGGGCAGATGTCTCCATTACATGATTTACTGGTCACCTCACCAGCTGAGCCACATTAGCCATGTACAGCTGTAACCCATTGCAATTGCCCAATTAAACACATCCACTTGGTCACCTTTGCACTGGAGAAGTCTTTAGAAAATTAAATTCCCCTTCAAAATGATAAACTAGCATGGTCCTGCATGAAGTGTGTCAGCAGTGCAGCCACCACCTTTCGGGCTAGGAAACCTCCAGGTTTCTTTTCTTAAAAAAACAATTTTGTATGAAAAAAGCCACCTAAAATTCCCTTTTGGTACTGCTAACAGGTCACTAGGAAAAAAAAAAAAAAAAGCTGGATTTAGGAGTAGTGACTTTAATTAAGAAAGGTGCTTAAGGCTAAATTGCTGTTTCAAAACACTCCCCTCCTAATGAGTCTCATTTTCCAGATCTTTCAAATAAGCCCAAGGTGACTGTGTTGAAGCAGTGAAGTGATTCTGGATTTTAGTGGAAACGGCCAGAGCAGGACTCGTTAACTATCTATCTCCCCTCTATCTGCATACAAGATTTGTATTCTGAACACAACCCAGGTCATCAGGGCTCTGCCAGACAGTGCCTGTTAGCACTTCCAATGAAGAAGCCTCCTTCTAACCTTACCCACATAGAACAAGCACTAGTTTCAGAACTTACTGGACTAGGAGTCTCCTTCATTTTCTGTTCAGCTATTTTAAGGTTCGATTTGTAGGTGTCATTGTCTGGATCCAGCTCCAGGGCTTTTTTGTAGTAAACGACAGCTTCTGTGTGTTTATTTAAACTGGAGAGGGCCAAGCTATTAAAGCAGACATAGTTACAGTTAGATAAGCACTTGCAGTCTTCCTCCACCCCCAGTAGAGGTGAAACTCTAGGTATTTTTGCATGACATTCCAGGGCAGACCACCACTGGTAGTATTCACTGCTGCGAAGCATTTTGAGATTAAAATCCCAGCACAAAATACCTGCTCTTACTTACCCCATTCTGCCATAAGCTTTGCTGTAGTTTGGATCAATGCCTATAGCTCTTTCACAGTCTCTCACTGCTCCAGCATAATTTCCTAGTTTACTGTATGCAGCAGCTCTGGAGGGAACAGAGAGATGTGCAGAAAAGACTTAGCTTGAATATGCTGACCAAGGTCACCCCTGTTCCCTCTCTGTAGTCTCCTGTTGTACACAGCAAGGTCAAGTGTGAACTTGACATAAATCCAGGCCATATCTAGGTGAGCAGGCTGCTATCCAAACACCCAGCTCCACGTTCTGCTCCCACTGCAAATAAATCTAGGCTCTTACTTCTCCTTATGGACTTTCCAAGTGGAGCCTGGGCTCCAGGGAGGCACCCAAGTATCATACTTGCTAGCTCAGAAACTCTCTCAGCTTCCCTTATGCCTTGATTTCTTAATAGCAACCATTTCATCCATTTCCCCACACACTCCACAGAAGAGGGAAAACTCTTTTTGAAGCCGTAACATGCTCATTCAAGCCTCACTCTCACAACTCTTACTGACATCAGGGCACCTGCCCAAAACCTCATGGGACTGACCCTCATGCAGCTAAAGCAAAGCTTTGCTAAAAGCACCAGCTGCAGTTCCCTGCCCCAGGAAAATACCTCACCATGTCATTAGTGTGTGTGCAGACACTCATGGAGCAAGCTGTACGTATGTACTCATGATAAGCACACAACTAAAACAAATCCCTATTTGAAGTCTATTTTATGCAACAACTGTCTTCCCACCAACTCTCAAACACTTCTGCTTAGCACTGAAAAATAGGAAATTCACATGCATACCCAATTCTGCACACACATCAGCTTATATAATTCTTAATAATGAGCCTTCAACTTGTCTCATTCCACTCCTTTGTTTTTATTATCAATACAGCCTCTCAAACTTAGGCTCTCTATCCCACTTAGAGTTAATTGCATGAAAGCAGGCAGCATTTCTTGGCATTCTTAGATCTCCTCAAATGCCTAATAGAGTTTGTTTCCACACCCACATCCTATCTAGAGATGCCAGGGCACAGAGCTGGCAGGAGGCACAGGAAAGTGTGTCACTATGAGCTTAAAAAAACCCACACAAAGAGCAAGCAGCAGAACAAGCAGCCTACAGAATCATAAAAAAGGGATTTTGACCATTCAAGAGTCTTAGATCCGAGCAGTAAGAACAAAAACACAGGTGTACAAGGGTGGAGAAAGATGATCAGTACCTGTTGCAGAAATACACAGCATTGGATGGATTTAATTCAATTGCTTTTCCATAGAAAGACACAGCAGCTTCAAAGTTTTCTGCCTTCATTTGTTCATTTCCTAAAAAGATGGCAGAAGGGCTGATTAACAAGTGAAAAATGGGAACAAAAGCAACAGGCCCACATCTATGTTCTATTTAAGAAAATAGAACAAGAGAGAAACCAACTGCTTGCACCTTTTGCTGGTCAAACTGCTTGCAAGGGTGAGGCAGCGAGGTAGGGGACCTGTCTCGGCAATTCCAGGTTGCTTGATCCTGCGAGCTCACTAAGCCCCCTCAGCTGCCCTCCCACCCCGGGCACAGCTGAGGCCTCCCCAGAGCAACACCACGGCCTGAAAAGCACTGCAGGGTGTTGGCTCAGAGAAAGCTCTCCATTGTACATCAGCACTAATCACACTCTCTTGCACGGCAGAGAAAAGGCAACACAAAGAGGAGAGCTCAACAGGGAAGATGCCCTGTTCTACACAGCACGGGCTTCTGAGGATGCAAAAGAAAATGCTGACCCAGCTGCCTATCTAGGCTCCGTGGCAGCTAAATTATGCCAACCTACACACTCTCCTGGAGCACAAGCAGAGAAACAAGCTGAAATGGAAGGGTTGATCCCATTTGCTTTTTTCCCCCATTCCAAGCAATCCCCAGGTGATGAGTGAATTAAGCCTCCCGCCCCACTATCATCTAAACCTCATTATACACCAGCTCCAGAGGAGGTTACCTTCAGTCTTGAGTCTTTCAGCTTCAGCTATGTCATCTTCAGAGGGGGTGATGGGCTCCGAATTTGTTCTGATGTGTTCAGGCTCCTTACAAGGAAAGGGAGAATGCTGCAATAAGGACTCCCACCGAGATATACTACACCTCCCCCTTTCCAGGCACTGGCTCATCAAGCCCAAAACATTTCACTCCCACACACCTCTGAGGGTGCAGCATCGCCACAGAAATCAAGCAGAGCTCACTGCTTTAGCTGCTTAAATGGAAACTCAGTACATATTTTAGGGCACTTGCTCACCTTTCCTGCAGCAGCTTCAAATATTTCAGGAAGAGTCTGGGACACAGCTAAGCCTTGGTCTTCCATTGAGACCCCAAATGCTGTCTCCAGGCATTGGATGGCCACTGGACAAGAAGAGTCAGGTAATTAGATTTCCCTACTTCATCTAAATACTTAGCCTCCTCCCATAGCAATTGAATTTCTTAGTGTTGACCATGACAGGAAAAAAAGCCACCCTAAAGCACACAATTCCACACAGCAGGCTTGAAATTTGGGCCATATGCTCAAAATTTGCCAAAGCTTCAGAGCTAGGCAAACCTTAGTCCTGGAGGTCAAGCTCCTAGACAGAGTCAGTCATAACTCCCATCCCCTCAGGCAACTGCAGAGCAGGTGCTGGGGGTAGAAGTTAACTAAACTGGGGCTTTGCTGGCATTCCCACAGCCACAGGTGGCACAGAGCAGGGAAAGATCTGCAAGTTTCACTTGCTAAAGGGTGGCTGCTCCGTGCCAACACCAACCACCCCCTCCCTTACCAGGCACCTGGGCAGGAAGCTGCTCCCACCACAGAGGGGAACCCCAGCGACACAACAGAGCTCAGGTTTGCACAGCTCAGGTTTACAGAGCTCTCACGCCAGATCTTACAGTCCAAAAGCACCAGGAATAAACCCCTCCTTCCACACTGTCTCATTCCTGCCTCGCCCAGGAATGTACCCACCACTCTGCAGACGTGCCTGTGCTCTCTTTCAGTGGGACAAATGTACAAGCTAAAGACTAAGCACCTTAAGTGGATCTTTTAAGATCAGTGTGCGCTCGTTACCAGAGAAGCCCTCTGAAAAAGCTTGTGCAAACACTCCAGGGCATGCCTTGGAAAGCCATTTTGACAGCTGAATGGGAAAAGCACTCTGCAAGCATAAAACACTTCCATACAACAAAAAAGCTCTCATTTTACTCTATAAGCTTCCTGACTCCACTTCATTTAAGATAAAACTTGTAAGGCTCAAAGCCTGGGTCAGAGAGGCTTTTGATCCCAGGTATATCCCTTCCTCAAGCTAATCTGCTTCTGAAAGAAATATCAATAAATCAGATAAGCAATCAGCATCTCTACTGCCCTGGATACCTCCGCAAGAAGCTAAACTAATTTTAAATCTTGAGCAAGGTTTGATGTTAGGAACAGCTCAGCCAAGTAAGAGGCAGACAGGAGTAACAGTGTCTGAATTTCCCCAAGCGCTGGGCTGACAGACCGAGGCACACAAACAGGTAAGCGCATACAATCACCAACCTTCCAAACTCTCCTGAGCGTCCGGAGACAGACCCCCATTCTGTAGCTGGTCATGTAGAAACTGGATGATGGAGTAGGCAAGGCGCTTCTGGTCTGCCATTCCGGGAGGCTGTGAGCAGTCTGCTTCAATCTCTTGTAACTTTAAAAAAATCTGTAGAGAAAAGATATATGACTTGATGGACAAGAAGTCAAAGAGCTTTTCTGCTGCTCTCTCCCATTCAGAATGGGGGAGGATAAGGGAGTTGTTTAGGACTGGCCAAGGCCACCAGAGGCCTCATTAGAACCTCTGCTGTAACCACAACCTCCTTTACCTGAATTCTCCGGGCCCCAGTTCACCCTCCTCAGCGCGAGCTGCGCAGCACAGTCCTGCCCCACAAGGCTCCTGCCAGGGGAAATATATCAAAGTTGTTGCAGGCACTTAGGCTACCGAAACATCTCTGGCTGACCAGGACTAGACAAACTGAGCACTGAGGAGCTCACTGCTAAGAAACCAGTCGTCTCCTTCCAGAGTCTAACCTGACTCTGAAACAAAAACAAAGGCTGAAGCATCTTGCCACCGTGAGCAGAGCCGGGGTTCAGGGCTGCCAACACTCCGTGCTGCTTGCCAGCCTACCCCGCCAGGACACCGATGGTAAAGGAGAGAGAGGACTCAAAGCAGAGTGACCCTCCCTAAGCACACCCCAAGGCTGGGGCTTCCCAGAGATCCCAACACAGGTCCTGTGAGTACAAAAGATGCAGCTCCCTGTACGCCACTGCTGCGGTGCTGAAGCGCTCTGCTGCTCCAAAACGGGTGTGTAGTGCAGAAAACCATTCAGGGTGACTTAAAACCATTCAGGGTGACTTAACAGAGAAATTAAATTGCTTGAACACAAACTCTGTGAAAGCAAGCCCAACAGAGTTAAGCTGGCCCCAAACCCACCAGCCCCAGAGAGGCAGCTCAGTGCTTGCCTTAGGGGAATGTCTGTGCCTGGCTCCCCGCCCCAGGGACGAGAGAGACCACAGAGCCCGCAGAGGGAGGAAGGGCGGAGGGAGGCACCTCTCCGGCCCCGGCCGCAGCGCCCTGCGGTGCCCCTGGGGAGGCAGAAGGGAGGCAGGCCCGAGGGGCGCGGCGGGCAATGGCCCTGCTCCCGGCAGAACGACCCCGCTCACACAGCGCTTGGTAAGGAGAAGGGGAACAGGGGCAGGGCTCGCCTGGCCGGCCAGGGGAAGGCAGCCGCGGCCTACGCGGGGCGGGGGAACACGGACACCTCTCCACAGCCCCGGGCCCGGCCCACACCGGACCCCGGGCGAAGGGAGCGCCAAGCTGGACTGCTGCCCCCGCCGGTACTGGAGACGGGCGTCTCCCAGCGGGGAGCAGAACAAAGCGAAGCGGAACAGAACGAAACAAAACGGAACCCAGCCCGGTCCCGCCCCGCTCACCGGGCGCCCCGACACTCACCTCAGCCGGGGCGGGCTCAGCACTGCGCACGCGTCACCCCGCTCTCGCGCCTGCGTACTGCCCCCGCCACCAGGCCCCGCCCCGCCCCACCCAGGCCGGGACGACGCGACAGCGCAGGCGCGGAGTCTCCAGTGCATGCGTGGTTTGGCGCGCCTCGGGGGCGGGGCCGGCGGCCAGAAGCGCCGCTCTCGCTCCGCCTTAATTTTTACCATCGAGAGGGGGCGTTGCCATGGGAACGGGAGGGCTGGGACGGGGTACGGTGCCGCCGGGACGCCGCCCCCGGTACTGCCCCGCGGCCGCCGGCGCTGAGGGGCCGGGGCAGGGCTGGGGCTGGACGTGTCCGGGCGGCCGGGCCGCTTCCCCCGGCCCCGGGGAGGGTGAAGGGATGGGGAGAACGGCCCCCCGGTCCTCCACTCTCCCAGAATCCCTCGGTGCGGCCTTTCTCTCCGCCCGCCTCTATGGTTGGGGCACATGCTCGGTGCGTGGGGCCGGCGCGGTCTCGTCCCGGCCTCGTCAGCAGCGGCGGGGCCCCCCAGCACCCCCGGCATGGCCCCCCCCACAGGTACCGGGCGGCGGGGGGGGCAGTGGGCGGGCTGGCAGCGCCCGGGGTGGGCGAGGGGAAGATGGAGGAGAGAGGGAGGGGGGGCAGGAGGAGGGAGCCGGGGGCGGTCCCCCAAGTTTTGCGTAGGGAGGTGCCCCCCCCGCTGTCACCTCTCTGCCCCCACAGCCCCCGCCGCGGGGCAGGGGACAGTCCCCGGACTGCGAGAGCCTCCCCCCACCCCCCCGTGGGCAGAGGCACCTGCCAGGGGCACGGCGGGGAAGGAGTCGGGTTTCTGTGAAGGGCTTGTCACAACCGAGAGGGTAGACAGTGCCCGGAAAATAATCCGGCTGCCGATTGCTGCCAGCGCCCTGCTTCCTTAGGAGCTTGCCTGTCAGCGTGGGTTATTAAGTGTTTTTCTCGAGCTTTAGCTACGCAGCTGAATTTTGTTTCCAGCTCGCCTAAGACTGTATCTCACAGACCGTTTCCTCCCCACGTCCCCAGGAAACGTTGTGGATAGCCAGGCCCCCAGGCTGTTGGCAAATCAGCTAAGATGGGACCTGACTGCCGAACAGATAGAAAATATGGCAGCAGAGCTCACAGAGAGGACAAAGCTTGTGTACGACTGGGTGGGCTCCCAGGAGCAGGGCGAGGTGTCCTATGAAAACACTCTTAAGGCCCTGGCAGATGTGGAAGTGGAATATACGGGTACGTACACCAAGAGGGAGTATTGGCTTTTGGGAAATCAACATGTTGGTATTAAGTTTTTTTTTTATTATTCTGTACTATCATCTTTTTTTTTTTTTTTCCCTTGGCTCCCTCAGCAGTATGTGTTTTTTGTTTTTTGTTTTTTGTTTTTTGTTTTTTTTCAGTTAGTGTTTATATAGCTATATATAAGTACAAAGAATACAGTAGATTTGGAACGGAAACACAAGTCTAAAACAAGGATGGCACTTTGGCAGCAGGATGGTCTGCGGGAGGAGTAGTGAGGTTTTCAAGGTTGTCTCCTGCTTTTATGTGTCAAGGTACATCCGTGGGAACAAATTGTGCTTTGTCAGACATGGTTCGGACAATCTAAGAAATCTTCAGCTCTTTTCTAACTTTTTTCCCTGAGGCAGCGGATAAATATCTCTCCGTGTGCCTTGTTTAAACACTGCTATCATTTTAGAGATTATGTGTAAAGTAACATGACATGATGGCATCATGCTGGCAAGCAATGCGGGCGTCGATAGATCTCTGGCTAATTATTTACAGCAGTAGAGTGCCAAAGTCACGCAGCCCCCCTCCTGCCTTGCGGCTTCTGTTCGCTGTCCTGACCGCCCATGTTGTGAGGTGTCACGTCTGAATAAAGCAGCAGCCACCCTGCAAGCCTCTTCTTTCTTCTCTCTGATTTATTTTCACTAAAATAAGAGGAAAAGCCCTTACTAAGCAGGGGTAGTGTTAACTTCAGCAGAACTGTCAGCACTTTCCGTGGGCAACAGAGAGTAGCAGCCTGCTCACCTTCTGCTGGGCAGAGAGTTCTCATTGCCTGGAGGGCAGCGCCTTCCCTCTGGAGTTGTGTTATTTGAGGTTTTGCAGAGATTCTGGCAGGGAATGTTCTCCCTGTTTTCACTTCTAAAATGGAAATACGTCAGGACAGAGCACACCTGGGACATGACAGCTCTTGAAGAGTGTCTGCAGCAAAGGTGTGTCACTTTTAGCCTGATCCTCTAAGGAAAGGAGTTATGCAACGATGCTGCCCGTGTGTCAGCCAGCGTAGAAGTCCTGTGATTCTTGAAACTGTTGATACCGGCTGTAGCTGGGGAAAGGCGTTGGGATCTCATGGATGTGAAATCCTTGTGAGTTTTGTGAGAAAGATGGACTGTAGTGGGAAATTGGTGGGACAGACGTGCTCAGCAGCGAGGAAAGGGTGATTGGATGCTGCTCAGAGAGGACAGCTCTGGGTTTATCTGACAGCAGCAGCTTGCCTTGCTCTTCCTTTGGGTGGGTGGGCAGGTCAGGCTCCAGGGCCATCAAACTGGCTCCCAGTTAACACAGGCTCTCTGTGCACACTCCCACTCACGAGCCGTTCTGGGATGTGAAGCCATCGCCTTCGCTGCAATCCCTCTTCTGTCTTTCCAGTCCGTCGGAACATGCTGGACTTCCCCCAGCATGTCTCTCCTTGCAAAGACATCCGTGCAGCGAGCACCGAGGCTGACAAGAAGCTCTCGGAGTTCGACGTGGAGATGAGCATGAGGCAGGATGTGTACCAGAGGATTGTCTGGCTCCAGGTATGTGCGTGGGAGGATGCATCTGAGCAGGGCACTGAAACCTCCTGGAATTACAGCAAACCCTTTTCCCTTGCCCCAGAACTTAGAAGTGAGTGATATTGAGTCAGATCTGGAACTGAATCGCTGTGTGATCATAGCAGAATGGTCCAGCTGTTAGTGGGAAGTGGGGACCTGGGGTTTCAAGGCTCTTTCCCCCCTCTCAGGGCCTCGATTACCCCTTTGGTAAAATGGTGTTAGTAAGCCCAGCTTGCCTCACACAGGGAAGGGGCTGGGTAATGCCCCAAAGAGTGCTGTAATACTGCATGAAGGTGAGATGTTTAAAGCAATCCGATAGGAACCAACACACC